>NW_022639554.1:704564-715702 GCF_010583005.1 Odontomachus brunneus | reverse complement strand
TCTCTCTCTCTCTCTGTGTGTGTGTGTGTGTGTGTGTGTGTGTGTGTGTGTGTGTGTGTGTGTGTGTGTGTGTGTGTGTACACACGTATATACACTTCTTCCGTATTATAAATCAACCAAGCGGGATTACCGTGCTCGAAATTATGACGGAAATTATGGCGGTATAATTCACGGCGGAAAAATACGAATATTCCGTCCCGCGAGTTAACGTCTCCCACTCGATCGCTTTATCCGCGCAGGAAGAAAAAGAAAAAAAAAGGAAGAGAAGGAGAAAGGGGGACGAGGGAATTCTGAAATACGCGGGGTGGAAAATACTTCGGCGCTCGTACGGTACGTGACTTATGGCGACCGTACGTATATCGTCAAGAACACCGCAGTTCCGGTGCCGTAGGAAGCGTCGAGTGTGGAATATAAACTTTAACGGATGGCTTCTTCCTCGTGTACCTTGCACGAGGGCTGATCTAGGTGCCTCGTCCTGTCCCTACAGCACCCTCCAGCTTGTATTTCCTCGCGTCGGATACAGAGCCCTTCATATCGCGAAGCCGTCTGTTACCACACTTGTGTGTTTCCTGTGTTTTCCGTGTTCCCTGGAAAAAAAAAAAGAGGAAACGTCAAGCTTGGAAACTCCGTAATGTGTTTATTGAAAAATTGCTTTCGCGAAACGAGATCGCGCGAAGACACCGTTACATTGTAGTTTGTCGTGTTGAGTATATCCGTAAGAAGAATCGAAGAGTGACTCGTAAATAAGTCCTGCTAAATTCCTCTAAGCACTAAATTCGCGCATTTTGCAATTTCATACTCGTGCTCGTTTCAAAATTCACAGACGAGGAGGGCATTTCTACACAGAAAGAATTTTTTAGTGAAACTTACTATAGAATTTTGTAGTGGTGGAAAAGAGTCCTACAGTAATTAATTGCAATGAGAAGAAAAAATATTTAAGAAATAAGAAATATTTAAAAAATATTCGAGTGTCTATAGCTATAATAATAGACTTAATTATACTAATATAAAATATTTTTCAGATAAGGAAATATACATCTTCTAGAAACTTCTTAACTTTTCACTAAAACGACTATTTATTCTACTCGAATAAAAGAATATTTAGGTTTAAGTAAATATATTATTGATATCCGCTGTATAAACATTTTTTTTATTTTTCAGATATTCTTTTTCTGAGTGTAGCCTTTCATTTAATTAAAAAATTATATTATACTGACAGCCTACTCTTACATTACTAGCAACATACACACAGAAAAGTATAGCTAACAAAAATGATTACTTTCAGTTTATTTTCCTTCCTCGTTGTTTATTTTTAACAACAAATATTTTCTTGATAGTCTCCAAAATATACTTATCAAATTTTAAGAAAACTCATTATCATGTATACAAAAGAAAAAAATGTGCTTTTTCTACAAGAACATTATAAATCGAATTTATCGAAGAAAAAGTAGTTAATAAAATGAATTTTTATTTTAATTCAAATTTCTTGAAATACTAAACTTATTAGGATTCAAAATGTAGTTTGAATAAATTTAATACTTACGATAAACTCTTATGATAGATTCGCGACTATATAAATTTACGAAATATTTGAGACAAGTAACATTTACTTGAGTGCATTGCATATTTTTCTGTGTGTAGTACAATGGAAAAGACTTTATATACTGAACAAAAAACTCTAATACTCTCTCTGTGTGCACGGGTTAACCATGATAAAGGACGGTTTTCCATCCGAATAAATGGATTCGACAAGATCCCACGTTGCCACTTGTGTCGGGTAGCGAGAGCGGACAGCCGCAACTCATGTGAAATTTTTAGCCGCGGGATTAATAAAAGATGCGTCGCCGACAGACGGGTATATCGTGTGAATATACATCTGCAAAACGGATCGCCTCTTTGAGGGAAGCCGCTCGTAACTTCAGCAGTAACATCCCGGATACTGATTCTTCGCGCGCGAAACTCGTGTAAGATCAAATCGGAGAGAGATATGAAGGAAAAGTCGGAAAAACAGTGCGCGATAACATGTGTAAAGAGAAATGTGTAGAAAAAAGAGAGAGAGAGAGAGAGAGAAAGAGCTCAGAAAACCATGAGCTTTTCCTCTCTTCCCTTCTCTCTCTTTTTTTATTCGACTTACTCGTTTCTGCTTGAGCGCTTACTGAAATAGAACTGAATATCGTAAATTTAGGAGATAAAAATAATTTTCACTAAATAAGTACTCTGTTAGAAAAGTTCTTAAAAATAATAGCATTTTTATAAATAAATTTAAGAATTTGATATTAAAATTAATAATAGTGAAGATTTTCATGACATTAGGATTATTAGATATAAATTAGTTATAATATTCCATATTTCTTATGAAATCCAATATTTTTTTTCTTATATTCCATGTTTTCTTATTAAATTCCATATTAAATTGTGAAATTATAACACGTTATGATATGTTAGAATAATTTTTCTAATATATCATAAATACGAAACTGTTTCAGTCACATGGCCTAAAAGATTCAGCTTGTAAAGCATCGTGGCTTTCATCGAGATTTCAATGGAGCTATCCAGAAGTCTCTTCATTGGTTCTCCTTTATGCTGTCGCAAAAGTTATACAACTATGTGTTATTAAAAATATAATATTAATTTTATTATTACTTTTTATAACATAGTTATATAAAAAAACTTTACATCCTAGTTATTAAATTTAATAGCAAGTTTTCTAATAGTGTATGTTCATTTGGATTGTTTCTTCTTTGTTTCTTTTTTTAACGTACTTTTTGTCTTTGCTTTCTCTGCACTATTTTTATATGTCAATTAATCAATGAATTATAAACCACTCCCAATAATTTATATTATTTACTCTTTATATTACAATTTTTATATTACATTATAAATTATAATTATAAATTATAAATTATATTTGTATATTATAATTTTTATATTACATTTCTGTAATCTATGCACTTGAGGGAATGACCAGAACGCTCAATAAGTGAAGCCTGCTTCCCCTCCTCTCTCTCTCTCTCTCTCTCTCTCTCTCTCTCTCTCTCTGTCTTCCTCTCTTTCCTATCTCTTTTTCTCGTCCATATTTATTCTCGCAACTGCACGCCGCGATTATTTTATCTTCATAAAAATGAACGTCACTCTCTTTCATGGCATACTATCGACCGAGTTCCATAGCGCGAACTCCCTCCGAGAAATTCATCTTCCCTCGTTGTCGTTATTCATTAATCGCACAACATGGATGCACTTTTAATCGCACTACATTTTGCGGGAGGACGATTACCGAACACCGCGATCGATCACCTGCCAATTTTAATAGTCCCGTAGGACAGGGAAAATTCAAGATGGTCTTCGCCGTACGAAAATTGCAACCCCCGATCGTCGTCGTCATCGTCCACACATTCGTTTCCCTTCCTCGAGGAAGCGCTTTTGATTTTCGTCACGAGAATCGCGAACTTTCCATTATAATGGGAGATCTCTCTCTCTCTTTCTCTCTCTTTCTCTCTCTCTCTCTCTCTCTCTCTCTCTCTCTCTCTCTCTCTCTCTGAGCTATTCGCTCGCTCGCTGCGAAACTCCACTTGAAGTGGTGATTTTGCTTCTTCCCCTCTCTTTTCCTCCTTTTTTTCCTTTTTTCGCCCTCTCACCGAGGAGACCCTTCAATTTGTCATATAAGACGCGCGCGCCCGGCGCGTTCACGTCGAGGCACTCGCCAGATCAATGGAACTGGGTTAGGAATTCACGGGGAAGAATACGGCGCGCGCGGGCCCCCTGATAAAGCCGGCGCGGCCAACGGCGCAGCAGGGTCAACAGCTGAGATAGGCGAAGTCGATTATCGCCGACATTCTCGTGGCACGTGGAAATCGATACCTAATTATCGTCCGGTATTCTACACGCGAGCTGCCGCGGGAATTTCCTTCGCCCGGTAAACCTCCGCCCCGACCTGTCCTGCGCGCCTCCTCCTTCTCTCTTCCTCCTCCTCCTCCTCCTCCTCCTCCTCCTCCTGCCCCTCATCCTCCTCGTCTATTGCGCTCCCGTGAGGTTACAAGGTGAACTGGGGTTCACGAAGTTAAGCACAAAGTAAAGGATACGTGGCACGCGATATTTACGTAAGCAAGGAAATTTACGGATCGAAGGATACCCGCGCACGACGGGACGGTGCATTGTGTGTCTAAAAGATCCGTTCTGTCGCCTATTCGCACTGAAATTCTTGTATGCATGTATGTTTTTGCGGCAACCTACAATAGAATATGTGGCAATTCTTATCCGCGCGTCCGCGACTTTTTTTTACGATCATCTGCGGATTATCAGATCAACAGCGAGAAATCTTTTGGCCCAGGTCTTTATCCCCGAGATAATATATAGACTGTGTCCTTACGAAGTGTCCATAATATATTTTCCCGGCAATTTGCGCGCGCGTTGCCGCTCTCATATAAAGTGAGCTTCTTCCACCGTCGTATCGATCATTTGTTTAGCACATGGTGCAAAAATGCCGGCAGTTTCTCTCGTCATAGCGAGATCTCATTTAATTACCTCGCCTTCTAGTTATCTTGCATCGAGTTATATCGTAATCTCGAATAACACGTATCCATCTTGATCGCAATTTGAATGACAAAAGATTACGCGCGATGCGTATATTTTATAGTATAAAAAAATAAAAAGATCAGCCAAAACAACTCGAATAGAGTCAAACAGACTCAGCTTTAAGATTGCGCGCGCACACACACAGGGAGAAATTTATAGTAAAATTTATTATATAATTTTGCAATCGCGAGACATAGACCGACATTCTGCAGTGATTAAGTATTTTTTTTATGTTTCAGGAACTGAAATATACTATTAAAAAATATATTGTTTTTAGCGAAATTTACTATGGCTTTTATTCTAAATGGCTTTTACTTTCTTTTATCGATAAAAAGACTGTAAATTTGTTTATAAGCCTATTAGAAGGTTTATAAACTACATTTAGAAATATCTTTATCTATACAAAAGATTTCAGATCACATTAAGTTTCGCTAGAAAATAGAAAATTTTAAAATATGCTATTGAGAAATTGGCTGTTTCTAGCGAAACTTACAGTAGTCCTTACTCTGAATTACTGATAGTAATTATTGATAACGTTTTATTGATAAGAGACCCTAAGTGTGCTTGTAAGCTAATCAGAAAGTTTATAAGTCATATTTACAGGCATTTTTATTGATAAAAGAGAGTTGAGAATAAGAGCTTACGTTGCTTAGCAATTTTAATTTTTAATTTTAATAGACCTGACAGTCCATTCCGGGACACTATCAGAAGTATAGTAAAATTGAAAAGAATGTATATAAAAAAAAATTGACATTCTCTCCGTATAGGTAGCAAACTAACTGCCTTTATTTTTTTTTTAGAAAATTTTCGCGTGTTCTTTTAATCTTGATTTAAGTAAAACAAGCCCAACAAAATGTAGTTGTCTAAATTATATAATTGAAACTTTTCCATGTCAACCATACTCTATTTTTCATCAGTTTTACTCGATTGCAGCCTCCTTACTTACTCGTTATCCTTAGAAATTCATCGAAATCCTGGAAGACATTATATAAACTACATTATTCTACTTTAGTGCGATAAGTGATTGCCTGATGTCATTTTCTTTTCGCCGAGTAAAAGACTTATTTCAGAATTATTTAATACTCGATTATACTCAGTACTTCACCCATCCTTTGATTTTTATTCTTAATTTC
Organism: Odontomachus brunneus; assembly: GCF_010583005.1. NCBI lineage: Eukaryota > Metazoa > Arthropoda > Insecta > Hymenoptera > Formicidae > Odontomachus > Odontomachus brunneus. The sequence goes on along the minus strand of NW_022639554.1, from coordinate 709,997 downwards.
AACAAACTATGTATTAATTGTACAGCTTGTCTGTAACGGGATCCGCAGTGTCAGTGTAGAAAAGGAATTTTTTCGACTAGCTCTTTCGCGATGCGAAAGATTCACGGAGACGTGAGTTACGTACACGAAGAAGGAAGCTGACGCATTTTCATACGTTCGCGCGTGCCGGATCCAGTTTCGCTCGTTCGCCTTCATTATTTACGATCGCAGTTTCGGAACCGATTACCAGCCACTGGCCCCTCGTATGAGCGGGCTATGCCCGCGCCTTTTGCTTCCTTCTACGCCAGCCCGGACAGAATTCGGCGGGCATTAGGACTTCACCCAACTCCCATCATTCCTGCTGAAACTGCACAAGTTCCGCGGCCCTTACCCTTCCCGCCGACCTTCTGCCCGACCGAGCGACCACCCCAGCGACCGACCTCGTCGAGGAAAATTCACATCCGAGACATCTGCCGCTGCTTTGCCTGACCGCCGTCGCAATTAACTTTTAAGGCTGGTACCGCCTGCCCGGTATAGACGGCCGGAAGCAGCACGTTTAGCGTTCCGGGGTAGCGTGTGCATATGGGGCCCGCGCGCGTGCGCGCACCCCCGCATTCCTCCACGGGGGTGGCGATTCAGTAAAGCGAGGGAATAGAGAAAAAAGTGAGGGAAATAAAGGGAACGGGAAGAACAGGAAAACGTGAAATATACAGAGCGTTCTGGGAAGCTCGGGTAAACTTCGCGAGGGAAGAACTTACCGCGAAACGTGGGAAAAGTTCATATCGGCGTACAGGGTGTCGCGGATCTGTCGGGTTACTTCTTGTTCGTGGATTCTCCGATCGAGTTGAAGAGCGTCGACTGGCCGTTTCTCGACGGGAATCTCAAGTCCACGGGTTCTCTGAGAGAGATCACGTGTGTGTGGAAGTTGGTAGAACTAGGGTTGAGAAATGTTTAAACTCTTGGCGTCGGCATGATAATCTGATACTCGAAGAGACGAAGTTCGATTTCTTGCATCGAATTTAAGTCGAGCGTGTCGACTGGAGTTAATAGTTAACGAACGAATTGAGTTGACACACGGAGAGAATATTATACACTGAAGAAAAATACCTGAAGAAATTTATTTGAGGGATATAAAGTTTATTTTCAATAAAAACATTTTATTTCTGTGAATAAAATCTCCTATAATCCCACAAATAAATTCCCTAGTATTTTTTCTCAGTGTACTTCTTTTGTCATAGAAATTCTTTTTAATTTTAGTAATAAAGTTTATTTTTAATAAAAAATTTTTATTTCTGTGAATAAAATCTCCCATAATCCCACAAATAAATTTCCTAATATTTTTTCTCAGTGTATTTTTTTTCATATTTTAGTTCTTTTTAATTTTAGAGTAATGTGGAATCAAAGTTTAAATTCAGAAAGTTTCAGGATTGTTATTTTTAGTTATACAAACTGCAATCGAGCAAAATTAACAAAAAGTCGAGTAAAATTGACAATCTGCACTAAGAAAAAATACTAAATAATTTAATTTTAGAATATAAAATTTATTTTTGTGAAATAAAATTTATTTCCGTGCATAAATATTATATAAATAAATTTTCATGTATTTTTTCCTCAGTGTGTCGTGGAAATTTCAATTATAAAATTTAAGCACACCTTAATAGTTTCCACTTAAAACGTCTTATGATAGATACTCAAATTTTTATTCACAGATTAGATCCAAGCTTTTCAGTTGAACTATATATGTCACATTTATCTGCTTATATTATATATGTATCTGTAATCGCGATATCTATACCTGATTGCATATCTGTAATCGCGATTCAACTAAGAAACTCCCATCTAACTTTAAGCTCAAATCTGAGTATCTCACTTGAAATGAGTTTCAAGTAATAACTATTAATATCCCGGCTTCATCGTTCAACTATATTTTGAGCTTATTTCACGCAAACAAGAGATTAAAAAACAAAAATTATTCTGAAAAAATTAGAGTAGTTAATTTGCTGTTTTTAACAATACAGGAATAGACTGTCGATAAGAACTATCTGGCTAAGAAACATAGTAAATTTTGCTAGGAATATGCGAAACAAAATAACACATTTAATAGCACATTTCAATCCCTAAAATATAAATAATACATATGAAATGAAAGGACGATTAATTACTGTAAAGTGTCGACCTATTTCTCGATTACAAAATTCTAAAGCTCTTGCAATAAAATGCTCACTGCAATTAACGAACAATTCGCGGAAATGGCAGGACAAAATTCCATCTAGAAACAATTTCAACAATTACCGTATGCGTGAAAAGAAATCCGATCAATGTCGCCAGCAATCGATATTAAACAGCCATCGTCAAGTTTTTGCACCGTTGAGGAAAGTTTCGAGAAGAAAATGGCGTTCTTCATTCTTCGAGTATCGGATTGCGAAAGGAGTGACGTATAAAGGGCGAGCACAAAAGGCTCGAAAAGGGAGGAACCGCGGAATAGAAGTAAAGAGGAAGCTCATTGTAACTCTACGTCCAAAGATAAAAGTTAACTGGTCCCCTCTCGCCACGCGCGAGCATGTAGTTGTTATTCTACTTTTAGAAAAAAAAGAAAGCGAGAATAATCCGGTGCGTCCCAGCGTGCTTGTTTTTAAAAGCGAGGAGGGGTACTTCACAATGGCCCATTGAGACTCGACGGTTCCTCGGGAATTCCTTCCTTCGTGAGTTTTACACGCCATTTAATCGAGAGGGTTAGAAATAAATAGAGTGCAGGAGAGAGGGTATTTTAGTTATTGAGAAGAACGTCGGCCACGACGCGAAGGAACACGAAAATGTTCGAAAATGGACGTTTTATTTTACAATTTTTTATTCTGATGATATCACAATATCCTATGCGGTTATTAAGGGGATTGGAGGGTCAGATTGCCTGGAAATTGTACTTGTTTTTTCACAGTTTTATATGACAAACTGAATGAACATGCAAAAGTGTTATTTTGACGTGTATTTATACAACATATAAGGAGAAGAAAAATATAATTTTGATGATCAAATACTCAATATAAGTGTACAATATATGGTACATGTTAAAATATATTTCGTTTTTCTTTTCAAGGTCATCATTTTGCAGTAATATCTTGACTCTCGGTGGTTCAATTAAGCTGAATTTTAGGTAGAAAATTTTTGTAAACTTGTCGTTATCGTGTGAATCACTATAATAGAAATTGAGTAAAAGTTAACAAAATTGCAAATATCTTAATGGAATATTATTAAATTTACAGTTCTTTTATAATAAAAAAATATTTCAAAATTAAATATTTTCATAAGTTTGTCAGTGGTTCACACGATAATGACAAGCTTATGGAAATTTTCTACCTAAAATTCAGCTTAATTGAGCCACCAAGAGTCAAGATATTACTGCAAAATGACGATCTTGAAAAGAAAAACGAAATATATTTTAACTACATGTACTATACACTTATATTGAGTATTTGATCATCAAAATGATATTTTTCTTCTCTTTATATGTTGCATAAATATACGTTAAAATAACACTTTCGCATATTCATTTAGTTTGTCATAAAAAATTGTAAAAGAATAAGCACGATTTTCAGGCAATCTGACCATCCAGTCCCCTTAATAACAAGTGACAACAGCAAATAAAAATAACTATTAAAATAGAATAGAGTAAAAGCTAAATATTAGAATCAAACTGTGAACGATACGTATTCAAATAAAATGCATTCGTACCGAAAACGTCTTGTTTTTAATAGAAACACTTTCTAGTAAGAGGCTATTTTGCTTAAACATATTCCTCTAGATCCAAAAGACAAAATGTTAGAATAATGCTTTTAAAGCCATATGCAAAAGGATTCGGCTAAGGATGTGATAATATTTTTTGGCTGTTCGACTTTTCGCGGACACCCTGTGTGCGCCGAAGCGCAGTCCCGCCAAGGGATGAAAAAGGTATTGCACGTCCCCGTGACTCCGGGGTTAGAGCATTGGTCTTGTAAACTAAGGGTCGAGAGTTCAAATCTCTCTGGGAGCGACAAAAGTTTCTTGAGCCCCAGCCGCCGCAGTTTTTTCGCGCCCTTGCAATACCGTCGACGTTAATTCCGCGAGTTATACTTAATCCTTGGAGGAAGGTTCGAACCTTATTGACGAAATTCCGTTGAGGAAGTCGAGAGAGAGAGAGAGAGAGAGAGAGAGAGAGAGAGAAGGCGAGGGGGAGAGAAAGAGAAGAGAGAGCGTCTTTAGGAAACTATTCGCCGAAGTAATAGTAGTAGTACTAGTTTATCGATCTCTGCCCTGTCATGCACTCGATTTCTATTTCATCGCGTGTTAACCGAACGAATAGATAGTCCTTTGCCCTCGGAGAACGTCGAAGGTACACGAAACAACGAGCAATTGAATCAGCTATTTTTACAATCCCGAAAATATTGCGCGCGAGCGTAACCATGTTGCATCGCAGGCGTGAGCGCGATCGCAATTCGTCAAACTTCATAGAAATTTATCGCGGAAGATCGCACGTCGCATGCAAATGGCCAGCCGCGCGTTGCTGCGTTCGCGAATTACGAGTACGCCCGGCCCCTCGGTTATACGGACCGCGATGTGTACCAAGGGGTGAGTGTGCCGGGAGGAAGGGCGAGAGAGGGCGCAACGGTCCAGATCACTCTCGGGAACACCCGGATCACCGGGAGGGAAATTTATGGCGTAGATAATATACGATAAATCATCATTCCCAACTAACGTGTAATCCTTTAAAACGGAAAAGCTCTACCAAACAGTACATTTAATCAGCGAAGCTACCGCGCTTCCTCCTCCTCCTCCTCTCTATTTCTCTTTCTTTCTCTCTTTTTCCTCCTCCTCTCCTATCGCGACGGCTGCCGGAAATATCGGAAAATCGAAAACTCTTGTAATAACAAAGGATGTGTTTTACGTGCCGAAAATGAAAGGCGCGGCGACATTTTCGAGCGATATTCATTTCTGCGAAATATACCATTCCCTTTCGCGTCAGTCTCGCGAATAATTTTGCAAAATGGTATAAGTACACAAATACATACGCATATACATGCATATAAATACACGTACACTGCTTGCACGTACGTGTGCATGTGGGTATGTGTGTGTGCGTGAAAGAGAAAAAGGATAAGTAAAAAAAATATAAAAAGTAAAAATATAAAAAATAAAAAAGTAAAAAATATAAAAAGTAAAAAAATATTTATTTATAAATCTTTTATTTAAATAAAATAAATAATTGTTTTCATGAAAACCTAAAAAATTAAAAATATATGTTCCCTTTTTTGAAAAATGTTTTATATTTATATAACTAAATATATTATTAGTACTCACCGAGTAAATATATTTTACTTCGTAAATCTTTTTCAATATATATACTACATTTTTAAATATTTTAATTTATATATATATATATATATATATATATATATATATATATATATATATATATATATA
>NW_022639554.1:696887-703108 GCF_010583005.1 Odontomachus brunneus | reverse complement strand
TATATATATATATATATATATATATATATATATATATATATATAATAAAAATATTATAAATATACATATAAATATATACAATTTATATATATATATATATATATATATATATATAATTCTTATTTTTTATAATTTATTTATATGTATATATGAAATGTTGTATGTTTGTTATATAATGTGAGAAATATATCACGCACATATACATAAAATATTTCACAGTTCTCTTTTGGAGTTCTCGATTATTGTCGCTCTCACGCGGAAGATATTGTTCTTTTTTCTCCTAAAACTAATAGAGACGAGAACATATCTCCGTCTTTGAACTTGATGCGACGCGATTGGGATATTATGATTTATCGCGAGATCATTCACTTCACACAGCCCTGACTCCTAATACGAATTGAAGTGCGGAAATGAAGTGCGCCAGGCCGGTCATTAAACCGCGTCGCGCGACGGGGTTAACTGTCGCAGAAACGAGGCACCGTTCGACGCTTATTCGCCGGTTATAAATGACACCGCGTATATATCGAAACTCGCTGCAATTTCCTGCCGTGTATCAGTAACAACGTGGCAAGGGCAGGGGGAGAGAGGGCTTTATATCCCGCTGCAAACTGGGCCAAGAAGGCAAACGCATCCTCGCGAAACCGCATTACATTACTTCATGTCAAAGTAACCATAGAAGAGAACTTCGTCGCCCAATTCGGTATTCGAGTCCTTTGACAATACAGGATGTTCCAGGAGGTGCGAACGCACGAGATTTCGCAGTGCGAAAAAGAGAGGGGAGAAATTTCGTTCCTGAGAAAGCTCAAAATGAAATTCCTCTCTATTTCCCTCCGGTGAAAAACTATTTCCCTTTCTTTCCCCTTTCAAAATTCTCGAAGATACATCGAGCTCTGATCAAATGTTTAATTTCTGTTTTCTTTTTTTTCATTCAACCCTTCAACTAAGGCGCTGAGCAGAACTCTGAATGCTGTACAGTCGGTTAATTAAAGATTGCAACACTTTTTCTCAATGAATTTTGTGATGGATTCTATATTCAACAGAAAAATGTATATATATCCTTGAGAATCTCACTAAAACACTAATTTTCCTATTGGATACGGGATGCGTTGCAAAACTCCTTGAGAAAAGCTTTTAATTAATTCACAGTACGCAGAGTTTCTTCGTGTAATAAACAACAGCAGCGGATCGGAGTTTGTTATTTCATACTATGTAATTCGTCGTCTCTGCTACTATGACTAATGATAACACATCCAAAAATATATGATCCTACTCTTAGCGATATCTTCTTATACATAGCTTCAAGAAAATTCTTCTAAAACCAAAAGGAAAATATTCTAATACTCAAAAGAGAAACCTCAGTTGCGAGATGCTATTTCCGTAATCCTATATTCTAAGAGAAAATCAAAAGAGTATTCTTCTTCTAATGAAATAAACTATTTTGTTTTATCTTATTGGATTCTATTTTATTTTATTAATCAGAAATTAGATATTATTCTTCTTTTTTTAATAAAGAGAAATATGTTTACATGAAGTAGAATGTCCTCTCGCTAGCAGAAATATCTATTAAAGGGATGCTGAAGCTGAAAATTATACCGACAGAATATTAACATTTTTCTGCAAAGTTTACGTCGTATCGATTGTACAGAATTACAAATACTTTTATGCAATAAAAGTACGTGCAAAAGTGAATAGGATCATTGCTCAATATATAACGAAAACGAAAAAAAAAATTAAATATAAAATTTCAAGCTATCAGCGTAATATCTGCCAAAAGTTTGATTACGCAGGTTTGCTGGATTAATCCGCAGCTTGTATATGCCGAAAGTGTTGCTGTACCTTCTGAATTCAGAAGTTTAAGAATATCGGAAAAACTTGCAGAAAGATTTCTACACATATGCGAGATTAAAATCTACATATACAAGAAATACGAAAAGAATAGCATGATTGTATTAGTGACGATTATCTCTACGTTATCGACATTATTCAAATTCGTTATTGACTTCAGTATCTCTTTAAGAGCAAGATTTGCACTGTAAACATAAAAGCGAAATTTCTTCAACTTTAAAAACGTGGAGAATATTTATATTTCTCTTTTGATTTTAGAGGAATCCTCTTGATGTGTAAAAGGATTCCACTAATAATAAGATTATATTTTTCTGGGCGCAGCTAATGAATTATAATATTTTTATTTAGCGTCAAAAAATGACAAAAGACTATATCGAGTAACGAAAAGCTATCTCTCAGTTTTAAAAAAGAGATGCTATAGTAGCATTGCATGCTAAGCCATCGTTTAGCGGGAAACCACTATAAAATGGTATGTAGCATCCAAAAGATTGACTATTGCGTGCACGCATGCGCCTTAGAGATCTCGCTGTCAAAATCTAATTCGTGGAGTCATTATAACTCGCTCGCGAAGAAAGAAGAACTTAGGAGGCTTGATCCCTCGTAGCTCTATGAGGTAAAGCTGAATTAAATACAAAGTGGGATTCCATTAAAAGCGCCTTCTTTCACTTCGCGATTCAAAAAGCAAAAAGGAACGGGAGAAAGGAGTCGTTCAAAATGTACAGAACTCCGCGCACTCGTCGTTTCCCGTTTACCTTGTATTTAATCATTACTCGGGACACGTGCACACACACATACACATGCACGCACACAGGGGCGCGCGTATATTCGGGACAGGATTATTTGACGACCGTTTTCGAGGGACGTAGCGGCGAGAATAGAACGACGACGAAGGAAAAATGCGGACAGTCGGATATGTAGGGCCAGTGCCTCGGGAAACCAAATGTTTGCAGACAAATCGCCCGTCGTTTTCGACGAAGAAAATCAACAAACGGCCCCTCATCCGATCCTAATGCACCGCCCGGATGAAAATCGTTCCGCACGCGCGGATTCTCGATCCCGATCCGAGGATTTCGGATACAAATGGCGCGCAGGTAGACAGGCAGGCAGGAAGGTAGGCGAACCGGACAGAAAACAGCGCACAGTACAGAAATACTCGTCCGTTTTCATCGCTGTCGCGGCTCGCAGAATCACGCGAAATTTTGCGCTTCGAGATCGAGGCGCCGGGGATTATTAAAGCAAATCAATCTTGTGAGATGCATTCGATTCGTATCCCAAAATCGCGCGTTCTCTGTCCCTCTCTCTCTCTCTCTCTCTCTCTCTCTCTGCTCTCACCTTTTCCTTTTTCATCATAGATTCTCCTTCGTGGAATCAGAATCGACGTTTTAAATAAAAAGATACAAAGGCACGGAGATTAAAAGATAACAAAGAAAAGATGGATACAGCTACATGCAGATTGTGAAAAACGCACGAACAAACTTAATTTGAACGCGGAAATGGAGAGGGAGGGAGGGAGAAATCTTTTAAGCTTCCATATGAAAAATCTCCCCCGACGCGCACGCATTGCTGCTGTTTGTAATTGCTGCCCGGCCTTGACTCTTATAGCGCATCTTCTACTGAAATTAATGCATATTGCACCGTTTTTCATTTCAATCGCAAAAACGTAATATCTAAAATTGCAATTTCCCGTTTGAAAAGTAAATATTAATATTTTCGTCTACAGCAAATCCTACGCGGTCCGTGAGTATCGCGCGCGCGCGCGCGCGGCTTACTCAGATTATTCAATCTACTCCGGCGCGGAGAAAAGGTTCGCGGACTGATATTACGGGGGCTACCGCTTTGTCTAACGCTTCGCCCCTTTATCCTTGATTTGCATTCTGCAACTGCTTATTTACATTTTGCGCTAAGATATTCCGAAACTTCGTATTTGAAATTAAAGCGGAACGCCGACATAGGCGCGTTTGCCTTTGCGCTAATTAAATGTTAACAATTTACTTAAACGCTACCTCAGCTACTCGACATAATCTCTTTCTTTTCCTACTAAATTGTGCAGATTATATTTGTGAATTTCTCCCTGCGTCTCTCTCGCGTTTCCCTCTGTGTCTTCAAGATGCAAAAAACTCTGGCTAAATAAATAAAGATATTGATATACTATTTTGATCATACTATTTATCATTCAAAACAAATTATTTTTTAAAAATTGAAATTCCTCCTATGTTCTTTGTGCTGGGTGCAAATGTCGCCGGAAGACTCTAACAGGCGGACAACAATTATAATTCATATAAGGCGGGTTACAATTCGTGTAATAAAATGGGATGAAGCAAATGGGACAAAAAATTTAAAAGTGCATTGAATTTGCTGGGGGATAAACCTGAATCCTTTGGAAAGTCTCCAAAAAAAGAGATAAATGTTTTGCCTGGGACACTAAATAAGAAAAAAGAGAAAGAGAGGAAAAATTACTTGTAATTTCAAAGTGCTGTTATTTTGTTAAATCCCGACTTTTTGTATACAACAAAGTTTCATCCTCAAGCAAATTTAATACAGTTTTTAAATATTCTTGTTGTATTTGTTTCAAATTATTATATAAGCCGTAATGTTGTCCGCGTCCGACGACATTATACCCAGTACGAAACGGAATTTCAATCTTTTTAAGTAGCTTTTTGTATTTAAACTTTTGTATTTAAAACAATGATAAATAGTATAGTATAAAATTCTATATTGTTATCTTTATTTACTTCTTTTAAAGAAATTTGTGAAAATCTTATATTTTTTTCTGTTATTTACATTAAGAGAAAAAATATCTAAAAGATAATAAATTTATTTAATAAGTTCTAATAACATATTTACTTAATTCTCTAAATATTTTTATTTAAATAGAGTAAATAATTATTTTCATGAGGAACTAAAGTTTTCTTAATCCTTCAGGTATCACTGATATCAATAGGGACAACTAGAATCGAGAAGTTGAAACGCGCCACTTTTGCTATTTAGAGTTTTTGAGAGTATTTCATTAAAAAAAAAGTTACTAAAATGTTCCATGAATTACGCCTTAAAGGATTAAGCTTTTAAGAAAGCTTTTAGGAAAATATATATCTTTTTATTTGAAAAATATATTTTTTTTATATTAGTATAAGTAAATATATTATTAGAGTACTCACCGCATAAACATTTACTATTTCTTAGATATCTTTTCTCAGTGTAAACTAGGACACCTACCCCTAAGCGTTCCCCGCTTCTCAGACATTATCGATGAAAAATCTATTCTCTCAAGAAGTGTGAATATCTGCGGCTATTTGAAATACGAAGAAAAATTATTACAGGTCCAGCTATTTCACATATGAGTGTAAAAATACGCGCGCTTGTTTCGTCAAATGAGACTAAACTACTAAAAATAATCTATCGAAAAGCAGCTCTCTCTCTCTTTCTCTTGCTCTCATGCAGGTACATAGTCGTGAATCTATGTAGTGTTCTCGTGAGAACGGATATTTAACATTCTAAAAACGTAAATGCATTTCAGCTATATTTTTAGATTTGTCAAGTTGCCACAGTTTCGTTGAATTGTGACATCGTGACAAAAAAGAAATACCCTCTTTAATCGTGCCGCTATTTTCGCCCATTGTACATCAATAAATAAATTATTTTGAGGAGATATTTTGGTTTGAAAGATATCGCGAGAAAAATATCTCCCTGGAATATTTTGTAGGGAAAATCTAATAACGCCAAACTTTGCATATTCTTTTAACCTTATTTTAAAAATATTTTATTGTCTAAATAACAAAAACTCTCTCTTTGGTATGTCATATCCTAGTCATACAAAACGCATACGGACGGTGTAAATGATTATGGCTCTTCTAGATATTTACGCAAAAACAAAAATTTTCTTATTTAGGAGAAATATAGCTGTATCGTCTACCAAGAACATTATACATTTATTAGTTTTTTTAAATAACAACATTAATAAACAATTTTTTTAACAAAGAGGTCATCATTTTGTCCAAAACGATAATATTGCTTTATTTCTAGTTCAGACGATAATTACACTTCTGAGGAAAACTCTTAGTTTTGCGTTTCAGATACCTAGGAGAGCCAGAATCACTCGTATCGCCTGTGTGTACGTTTCTTTCTTGCGAGGTCCTAGTAACCAGGATATACTATACAGAAGACCGTTTTTGTGTCACTTAGATAATAAAAATACATTTTTAAAATAAGGCTTGAAGAACATGCAGACGCTATTCGGTTTTTCATATTTCTACAAAAAATTGTAGAAACGTACTTGTTTTAATGACCTTTCAAACTGGAGAATATTTCCTCAAGGCGCTCTCTCTCTCTCTCTCTCTCTCTCTCTCTCTCTCTCTCTCTCTCTCTCTCTCTCTCTCTCT
>NW_022639554.1:674946-695879 GCF_010583005.1 Odontomachus brunneus | reverse complement strand
CTCTCTCTCTCTCTCTCTCTCTCTCTCTCTCTCTCTCTCTCTCTCTCTCTCTCCCCTCTCTCTTTCTGCCTCTCCCTTTCTCTTTCTCATTCTCTCTCTCACTTTCTCTCACTCTCTCTCGCTGCTTGCACACCGTCGCGGTGTCAAAAGGTCGCAAGAAAGCTCGCGAAAATTCGCAAGACCCACGATATCGTGTCGAGGATCTTCGAGATCGTGAAACTCGCGGTGCGATGGTAGAGGAGAGTCGCCTTGAAACTTCTTGCCGATCCATCCGTCTATCCATCCGACCAGGACCGCGATGAAATGCATATCGCCGCGTAAAAACAGGACGTAACGATGCCCGGGCGGGAGCGTTCCCGTCTCGTCTTACGGCGAATAAATTCCGCCGTCGATATATCCGCGGATATCCGTATCAGGTCGGCTCACCCGGTACACTTGGCAGGCTTATGGGCTTTTCAATTTCGTTCCCGCCACCGTGCGCGGTTCCATACGGCGGCGCGCGATAGCTATTGCGAGCTACCGTGCACACGCTCGTTGAAATTTTCCGAGACGCCGTTCGCGTGGTGAGAGAGGGCCATTATGGCTTTCCCATTTCTTGAATGATATCCCGGACGAAAGCCCGCAATGTGGCGCGTGCGCGCGCGCACGTGAGAAAGAGAGAGTGAGAGAGAGAGAGAGAGAAAGGGGGTTGGCAGAGAGAAAACGAGGGTAGTGTGCTACTCGCTGGCCGCGCGAAATGGAAAAATAATTGGCCGGGATGCATACGCCAGTCCCAACGCATCTTGGGAATATATCAGGGAGATGCGAACTGCACCGGAGTTTCGCTCCGCACGGCGGCGCGCTTTATGTTGCGCGCTCTTGTTAGTCGGTGTTTCCCCGGTCGTAAAGTCCGCCCTGGTGACGTTGGCCAGGCCGGCTCGGGCTAACGAAATTACGAGTTATCGCGCGTAACGTGTGTTGTTGCTGTTCGATTTTTTCGTCGTGACAGACGTAGGGCAGAATTACGTTCGCGACTTGTGTGGTTGTAATCGGCTGAGTAGCTGTGACGTGCAATATAATCAAGTTATTTCCTAATCGTAAAAAAAACGTCAGCAGGCGCAACTGATCGGGGTGAATGTTCTTGATTCAATGTTGTTATGGCAGTGCCATAAAAACTAACGCGTTATATTATTATTTTCAACTGACTTTATCAACAGACCTCGAAAAAGGAGAGTTCTTAGTTTGTCTTTTACGTGTGTTTGTTTATTTATATGTTCGCTCGAGTATCGTCAGGGACATTTAAATGAGACTTGTTGCAACTTGTTCAGTATGTTATCTACGTGGTTGTTAGATTACTGTCGTTACATGGTCCAAGTGTTCAAACAAATGAGTAATGTTGTTACTTTCTTAAACAACCGAGAACGTCTAGAGATAAGACGAAATTTCGATTTTTAACGATAAAAAGCTTCTTTTAACCGATTTTAGGAACAAATGTTTAGTGAATAATTAAAAAATACGAAATAAGAACCTTTGAAAAATATAAACCGCCTTCAAAAACTATAAAAGCCCTAAAAAATATGAAATAATTTTAAACCAATATTTTTGTGTAACAATCCTATTCCAATCTTCTAGTTCTAATAATATTATAAGTCGCAAAAAAGACAAATTAGGTAGGTAATTATATAATTATATAACTGTAGAAAACTATAATTAGGAAGATAAACTATATAATTGTAGGAAGATAAGTAATAAAAAAAGTATAATTATTTATTATAGTTGAATACTTCAGTGGAAAAAGTTTCGCATTAATTTCTAATTTCGTTAAAATATTGGGATAAGAATTGTACGTGGGAATATTGTATTCAAAATAATTTCATATTTTTAAATTTCTACTTTTATTTCATATTTTTTAGGATTTTAGACGTTTTTGAAGGCGATTTTGATAACTTGAATATTATTTTTAATATCGATTTGATCAAGAATAATTAAGATTTTAACTTAACCATGTACGCATTATCGACTTTTATTATTATTATTATTATCGACCTTTATTATTATTATCGACCTTTATTATTATTATTACCGACCTTTATTATTTATTGATTACCCAATGACGTGGAAACGATACGAGGAATCAGTAATCAGTCATTGCGTTGGTTTAATGTCCAGAAATGAATTTTTCAATCAGTAGAGGTGAAAAGTTGCAACACTTTTACCCTGATTAATTTCAAAAACCACATCCATTACCCGATAGAAAAAATGATTTTTTTAATAATTCTCGAAAGATAAATTTTTTTGAATACTGGATGCGTATTCTAAAAATTATCGAGATAAAAAGGTTGTGACTTTTCTCCGACGACTATACAGTCATAAAATAATTGAATTACATTGCATATTAAAAGCGACTTTCACTAAACTTTAATTAAGCTAATCGACGATTAACTCGAAGCCAACCAGAATTATTAACACAAGTGATAAAACGCAATTTGTTATTAAAACAAGAAACTTTCCCTGTTCTCTTTCTCTCTTTATAACTTACATTCACAATTCCTGTTAGAGTCTGTCAACTGCTCTACCCCGTAGAATTATGAATTCTTTGGTTACAGAATTATAAATTCTTTGGTTATTATTGAAGTGTTCGAAGAAAGCTCCTCGTGAGGTCACGTTATTGATTGGTATAAACTGTTTCGCGCATTGAGAGATCTTTTTTCACATTGAGAGAAATTAACAAGCGAATATTTCCAAAATACCGATGAATTTTTGTATCCGATCAGGAAACATTAATGAGAAATATCGGTTCATAATTTTTTAATCGGATTTGAAATCATCTAATGAAATGCCATTAGGATCGAAAGTATTCGACTGAATTTAATCGGATATAAAAATTCATCTCTATTTTGATCAGAAATATCTATTTGTTAATTTTTTATCAGATAATTTCTCTCAGTGCGGGCTCCTTCGCAAACTTGCGCGATGATGAAGTCGCGAAGAGCGACGTCGAGTTTCGAGTTATTAACGCGAAGGGGAGGAGAAGAGAGGAGAGGAGAGAAAGACGAGGAAAGCGGCTGCTCGACCGCGCGGGTCTGTCGCGGCAATCTCACGCAAATTCGAAATTTCGGCTTCCGGAACGACATCGTGTTATATTGCCGAGACATCTCGATTGCGAGACACTCAAGGCGCTCTCGATGGCCACAACAGCTCAATGCTAAATTGCGAAAGTTCCGCGAAGTTTAATACCCGCCGTGTACTTCGCGCAGGGCCAGCCAACAATAATTCTCGTTATATCTACAGGAGAGATCAAAACTCGCGCGTTTTCCTCTAAATTAAACCGCTTCTGCATTCGTAAATTGGATTGACGTGCCGTTCTCTTCAATATTGAATCGGATCTGAAACTAATAAAAAGCCAAATATTAAGCGACATTTCTGCCGAAGCACGCTCGCGAAATCAATTGACGAGCTGGATTGTGCCCGTCTGTTTGCAGCCGCGAAGTTTAATTCGCCCTTTATTGATCGCCACCGTTAAACAATCGCAGTCGGTGATCATTTCGCGAAGAATTAATAAGCTGCGAATTGGCCGAGGACCCGCGCGGGAAATCCATAACTGAGAGAAACCGCGCGTTCTCTGCGACACACTCGGCCCCGGTGTGCATGTGCGAGAACGTGCACGTAAAACACCGTTGCGCAAACAACGATATAGCTCAAGGGAAGGGAACGGAGGTGAAGTTTCTTAATAAACGTTGACGTCGACACCGCGTGGCAATACGATAGAGAAGCCCGGTTTTATGAGCTGCGACTAACGGATTAGAAAGGAACTGTCGCTCTTTAATTAAGTCCCGCGGAAGTACATTAAACGGGCTTAAAAATGCATTCCGGCCGTAACGGGCTCTCTGAATTCTGACTGGCGTGATATTATTGAAAAAAAGAAGAAAGGAGTAGTAATTCATTCATATCAATTAGGTCCAAAACAGTAAAGCGAGTTCGAAATTTATATTAATATTAGAAATTAATAGAAATTAATAAGAAATTATAAATGTGTATTAATAATTAATTAATATTAATATAATATTATTGTACTAAATACTTATTAAAAATTGATATTGAGAATTAATAAAAACCTTAAATATATCGTTTTATTCCAAATTAATAAATAAAATCAAAGATGTTTATATATATATATATATATATATATATATATATATAAATAAATGTATATATATGTATATATATATATTTATTTATTTATTAAAGATATATATATAATAAATAAATAAATATACATAATAACAGATTTTTTGCGAATATATATACAAATTTATATATTTATATATTTATTATTCATTTATTGTATAATTTATTATGGTATATAGTTTATTATTGTATAATTTGTGTGATATAACTATAAATAAATTATATTTCACTAAAATAAACTTTATATCTAATAAAAAAATTATTCAAATATTTTGTCTGCTAGTTAACTTCTCTCTCAAATTTATGATGAGTATATTTTAGAATTATTATCAAGAAAATATACTTCGCTGACAATAACCATTACTTAAAAAAAGAGATAAATAAGCTGAGTCACTCTTCTTAGCAGTAGAATGATATTCTTTTGTGTACACATTTATTTCTCGCGAAGGACTAGCGCGGGCGCCTCATTGAGACTGTTATCGTATTAATTTTTCAAATAGATTTATCTTTTTAGATAATTTTGGACACGTATTCACAACTTTGTGCATAGCCTTTCCTATCATATCTTCATTTTAAATGTTCGATGAGATTATCAAAGATATCGCCTGTTACATACGTAGACTATACTATAGGTATATATATAAAGAATAGAATAAAATATATAATACACAATATATTTATAAAATTATACGCGAAATAAGTGATAAGATGTTGTTGTGATCATGGTTTACAAGTAATTCTGTAAAAAAATTGCAAAAAAAAATTTGCCCCCAGAGAGATTTGAACTCTCGACCCCTGGTTTACAAGACCAGTGCTCTAACCCCTGAGCTATGGAGGCTCACGACTGAATCTTCTTCCAATACTCTGAACCCGGACACCAGCTTAATCATATTTAATGCATCAAGTAAAAATATTATTTTTAATAACAATATGACCTCGTTTTCTTTTATTTCAACAAATAAAAGTCCCGATCTGCGAAAATACCCAAGATTCTCGAATGAAGGTAATTAAGATATAGATATGCCCGTTAAATGCTCCGAGTATGTAAATGTCACTGCTTCCATCTAATTCATTTATCAATTTTGAATCTCATTTATCTTTCCGATTTCATTAACAAATGAATAATTATATGAAGTGGAATATTAGTTTTGAAAGGAAACAAATAGCGTTCAAAATAAGACAAAAAACGTTACGTAATGTAATTTAAAAGATAAAAGAGAGGAAAGACAGAGAGAGAGGAACAGACAGAGAGTGAGAGAGAGAGAGAGAGGGAGAAAAGGAGGAAGGAAGGGACAGAGGAAGGAAGGAAAGATAAGCGAAAGCATCGCTTCGAACTATCGCACCGCGACAGAGTAAATCGCTCATTTAAAAAAGTCACATCGCAAAGATATTACTTTATAATGACACCGTTTGGGTTTTCCCTTGCGAGAGTCAAAAGTATCCCAAATACTTCGCTCAATACCTCGCTTTGGCCCTTCCCTTTCCGCAGTCACCGCACGTAAGGGAGAATAAACATTAAATATTTATGTTAATATTACATATTTATAAGGAAACACTCGCGTGCGCGCGCTCCGTCACCATACATTTGCGTGTTGACATTTCGCATTTTATAGTACTTCGCATTCGCCGAGACCTCGCATTTTAGCGAAGTTGGGTCTCGAGTCTGCCGAGACCTCGCGTACTTTTTCCACACAATCACCGTTTACCGCGACCCGAATTTTTCGACTCGATAAAGGCGCTCAGCTCCCGGCTCTCTAATTACGATCACTTCCAGCAAACAACAGTGAATTTACAGTCGCAGAATCCTAGTCGAAATTTTGGCCCTATGTTAAACCTTGAATTCTACAGCGCAGCAGGAGCCAAGATAGTAAAGTAAGTTTAATTTTAATGATATAATTTATTCCTACTTTGACTCTGGTTGTCTGATTTTCGTTTTCGCTTTATTTAACGTTAAAATAGATTGTGATATAGTAAGATTTTAGGTAGCAAGATAGATTTAGTTGCGAACCCCCCCCCCTCCCTCTTTCTCTCTCTCTCTCTTTCACGGTTCGTTTTCTATCGATGTCTCTCGCAGCTGCGTGAGGATGAAGATGGTAAAAGAGTAGCCAGTCATAATAGCAGTTCATGTTCCGCGTAAACGAGTCGCCGTACCTTTTGCATATCTTGAGGGACGCATCCGCGAGAAGCACGGCGACTTGGCGAAAAAAAAGTTCGTCCCCGTGCTTTTCGTTGTAAAATCGTTGCGGCGCGTAAGCTGCCTTAAGCTGCCGACTGCGCAAGGCCATTCTATAAACTTTAAGAGTCGGTCGGGGATAGAGTAAAATTTCATGCCGGTCTCGTTCGTCGCTTTCGCGTGATGTCGCGTGATAAACGCTTCGACTGTCAAATTGAATCGTTCGCGCGGACAAAATGTCGCGATTTCGTCGAGATTTTCGTCTTTATTAAAGTAAAGACGGATTCCACTCTCGCTTATAGCCAGCATATAATTATCGTGCGCAGTTTCATTGAAAACTTTACACCCAAAAAAGTATAATCTTATCGTCAGCGGAATCTTCTCTTATATATGGCCTTAAAAGAATTCTCATAAAATCAAAAGGAGAATCTCTTAAAGTAAAGCACAGTATTCTTAAAGTCAGAGGAATTTTATTTTTTATTTACACTGTATGTGTGAGAGAGAGAAGATATCTAAAAAACAAAAAATATTTATGTAGTAAGAACTAATAAAATATTTACACTTTTACTAATGTATTCTTGTACTGAGAGGAAAACTTTTCTTATAAAAAAATATATATTTTCTTAAAACTTTAGACTCTTATAAAAAAGTAAAGATGTTATTAGTAACCCAGCAAATAAATATTTTTTTTATTTTTTAGATATTTTTTCTCTCTCACAGTGTAAATTTCTCCGATTAATGACCTACTTTATTAAAAAAGAAATACTCTTTCAATAAAAGTTTCCGGTTAGAATATAAGATTACAAGGAATAGCATCTTTTGTAACTAGAGTCCTTTTTCATTTTTGCTGTTAGAATATCTTCTTTTTCATTTTAGCAAAATCTTCTCTTTATATTATATAAGAGGGTTCCAGTAAGAATGAGATTATATATTTTTTGAGGTAAAAAGGAAAAAGGAAAAATGTCCTTGTCACGCGTGACTTATCATTTCGCTCGTAATTATAGGTACTTCAACACATCGACCATCGCGTTGATTGCATAAAAGCTTAATTGATGATTGATAATTACCAAAGATACAGCAAATAGATGTAATAATTCCAGACGCGTATATCTTTTACTTCGTTCCGTTGGCTCTCTATTGACCGATATAATCAATCTTTCAGGTGCAATTAATTACACTTAATACGTAACTTAATGAGACGCCGTGGTATTAAAGCATCGGTTACCATCGCGACATTCAGCGTGTTAATTTATCGTTGTATTTCATACCATATATTATATTACATTATTATGAAGCGCGTTATTATTAGCGTTGTTGTCGGGCGTATTGGGCGTTGTTCAAGGCGCAATTTGTACAGAACGACTTTATTTTGCGAGACCTCGTAAAAATCGACGGTAATTTATCTTATCAGATTACGGCCATCTTCCAGTTTCTCGCGAGACTCCGAAGAGTACGGTCTCTTTCTCTCTCTCTCTCTCTCTCTCTCTCTCTCTACGTGGAAAAAAAATTGCGCGTAGTCTCACAACGTAATTTTTGATGACGCTGTAACTTTTTACGCGCCGGAACGGCCTCTCCCGGCGGAAAGGAAGGGGAGGCATGCTCTCCTCCCCACGGAAGTAGAAGAGAGGAGAGGAGAGGAGAGGGCAACAGAGCGGAGGTGAAGAAAGACGCGAAGTGGAATATTATTCGATAATAACGGCTAACTAACTCGGCCGTTTCGGAATTAAAAACTTCCCGGCCGACGGAGATGAAGGCAACGGCCAGGGAAGAGCTAACGAACTATGATCAACGACTAATTAAGTTCCCAGACTGGGCTGATTACGAATGAAACGTGCACTACTCGTTTCGTGCGCGACAGTCCAAACACGTCGATTTCATCGAACGGACGTAATCGCGCGTAAAACGTCGACGTGTCGATTTCCATACACTGAAAAAAAGACTTAGTATTATTCAACCAGTCTGGATAATTACGAAATGCTTTGGTAAAACAGTTTCAACTTAACATTTAGTTAATATTATAAATAAATAATTTGGTAAGCATCAGCAGATAGCTTTGCAAAACTTGATATCTGCACTGAAGAGAAAAATGTTTGGTATTTACAATTATAATCATATAGAGAAATAATTACTATAAGTAATGGTCAAGACAACTAATTTTAATTAGTTAATTGTATTATAATTTTAGTGATAATAATCTTATATGCATGTTACTACTACTATCTTCGTGTGGAACAACTAAGAAATATAGTTTGTGTCAAATTGGGCCTCAACTATATTTTTTAGTTGTTCCAACACGAAGATAGTAGTAGTAGTAGAAGATAGAAGTAGTAGTAATATGCATATAAGATTATTATCACTAAAATTATAATACAATTGACTAATTAAAATTGGTTGTCTTGACCATTACTTATAGTAATTATTTCTCTATATGATTATAATTGTAAATACCAAACATTTTTCTCTCAGTGTGTTATCAAGGCTTGGTATCTGTTACCAAGGCTTGATAACTATTACTACTTTATGTGATAAGTATCACCAAACAATTTGTTAAAGAAAACAATGTTGTTTAATAATACTTTCCACAAGGTTAGACTGACGCAATGACTTCGAAATCTTCGATTAAATCGATTGAAT
Source organism: Odontomachus brunneus (assembly GCF_010583005.1). Classification (NCBI taxonomy): domain Eukaryota; kingdom Metazoa; phylum Arthropoda; class Insecta; order Hymenoptera; family Formicidae; genus Odontomachus; species Odontomachus brunneus. The sequence continues at coordinate 686,905 of NW_022639554.1, read as the reverse complement.
TTACTCAATCGTCAATTAATACTGCAATTCTAGACAAAATCGTAAAACTCGTAACTTGTTCTCGTAAGAGTCGTAACAACTTATTAGTAGATCTGCAATTCTATGCGGACCGTATATCATATGATAACTCATAAATATCTACAATTTTTTTTATTTTTTCGCAAGCTACGACTTTACGATTTTACGATTTACTCGTATATTTGCTTAGAACTGCAGCATAAGCAGCTTTTAATTAAATTTAACAAGTTCAGTTAACTGAACGACCTAAAATTCCCTTCCCTCATATTAATCGTCAATTGGATGGTCTTTAATTCGTTGAAACCGATCATCATTCGAACGATTTTCAATAGAATTTGTTGAAATCAATTATCAATTAAACGATCTTTAATTAAATTTGCTAAGTTCAATTGTTAATATTTTTTATTTTCTTCGTTCATATTGCCACTTAAACGATCTTCAATTAAATTTGTTGAAACCAATCGTATTAATCGTTATATTAATCATTCATATTGATCAATAATTAAATACAATCATTATAGAAGAAATTAATTATTCACAACCCTGATTATGATATGAATCCAGACAACATGCATATTGTCCCAGAGATGTCTCAGGAATGTCTCAAGGTCGTTTTTCTTTGATAAAAAAACATTACGGATATTACAGATTATGTGATCAGAGTGAAAATATCAATTAAATTTTTCTCAATTTAATAATTAATTTGAATAAAGTGTTTCAGTTCAACTAATTAACGACCGATCCAAGCAAAATCAGCCGAAAAATGTTTAACTGATTTCAACGAATTTAATTAAAGACCGCTTAATTGATAATTGATATGAGCGAATAAAAAATCATTTTTTCTCACTCATAATACGCCGGTTGCGATTAGTTTGCACAAAGGCTGCGGGACCAACACTTACGGTTTTGATTGGTGGTCGCAATCAAATCAATCAGCGAACGAATAACCGATTGCGCTTCTCTTATTATTTAGAGCTCTACTCGAGAGACGCGAGAGCATTTGTTCGCCGCGCGTTACAAACGCGCGAAGGCGCGCCTTCGTTTAACTAACACCTTGCGCTTTCACTGGGAGACGCCTGCTCACTTTTGCACCTCACAACGGCACTGCAACGAACGCACAACGTTATAAACGTCACCATGCCCCGTCGTAACAGAGAGTAACGACGTCCCGTTATTCACGGACCGCACCGTCCGCGTATTAATTATAATTGTTACGATTAATTACAGCGCAAGCAGAATTCACAGTTCACGCACAGTATGCGTATTAATTGCATTGCTCTATTAGTGAGCTGTAATTATTAATTATTATAATTAATTCCGGTAGTGGAGTATTTACACATTTCGCGTGCGTTCGTGTAATCGTGATACTACAATGCCGTTGTTAGCGAATAGTCGAGCGAAAACGCGACGTGGTCTCGGATATCTCGTGAGATGACGAGACCGACGACCGAACTTTGGAAGTGTCTTCTGGAGAAGACAGAAGGGTCTGATGAAACTCTCTGTACTTCATGATACCCGAGCATCCTCCTTATTGCTCTCGTGAAAACAGAAGGAAATGCGAGAACATACATGGAGAGAATAATATTATGCTTATTCATTTAAATTTTTTTAAATTCTATCATGTTTCTCTCTTAGTAAACCGCCATAAAGCTTACCATGCTAAGGAACATACTAGTTTTTTACAACATCAAATATTTACAACATTAAATATAGGTAAAATTTATCCAAACCGACCTTTCAAACGTTGGCATTCTTAAAAGAAATGTGTTTTGTTTGATCATTGTAATTTTTTTCAACCTTATCAAGTCGCAGAAACATTAATAGACTCATATTCCTTGATACTTTTTAAATTAAGCATTGAATTTTGATCATTTTTACAAAAGCTACAGACAAATGAAAATACGCTGAATAAAATTTACTCATGTTCAAAGTTTACGTAACTTTTTTTTGTGTTTGAGGTTCCAGAGTTAACAGTTTTTATATTTTTTGGAGTAAAATCTCACTCGAAATATAGAATGATCACCGAATCATTTCGAATTCAAGTGATCTTTTATTCATGTAGAGTAAATTCTTCACTCTAAAATAAAGATTCGAGTGGATATTTTCACTCGAAGCGTACTTCACTTACAGCAACATATTCACTTTAACTAATTGAAATATCCACTCATATTGAATTGGAATCCACTTGAATGAAACATTCACTCTCGCGATTTCGAGTGGCAGTATTTTCACTATCACTTCGAATGAAAATACTGCCACTTTATACTCGTTTTGAATGAGATTCTCCTCCAAGAAATTTAGAGCACTTCAGTCCTTGAAATATAAGCAGCGCATATGAGTGAGAAGATAATAAATTGAGGCAGAATGTTGATATATTCCTTCTGTGTGGTTGTGTGTGTGTAAAATTTTATAGTAATTTTACAGTATATTCTATAGTAATTACAAAATTACCAAGTTCGTGAAAAAGTTTTTGTGTTTGTCAAATAAAACAGAAAACGAAATTATCCAATCTCAAAGGATTAATAAATTGTCCAAATAAAACGAACATCGACTAGGCATTTTTAGATATCTAATGAGGACTTTCTATTATTTAGTTTTTATGTATATAATATCAGAACTTTTTAAGAAAATTTAATAGAAAAATGATAAATTTTATGCACCAATTCAATAGTAATTGCTCTAGTAATTTCATAATTATATTTTATAATTATAGAATAAAGCTAATAGTAAGGAATAAAACTGATAGTAAATAATATAAGATCCTCTCCGTGTATTCTTTCTCTCGCACGCACAGAAAAGTACATACTATATTCAAGTAAATGCTGCTTGTTTCGAGTATTTCATAAGTTTATATATGTGCAAAATTGTCGTAAGTTCATTGTAAGTATCAAATTTACTCAAAGTGCCTCTTGAGTCCTAGTTCCAGCATTTCAACTAAGAATACATTGAGAAAAAATATTTCACTGTAAATTCATTTATGGGATATAAAGTCTATTTCTTTCTGTGAAAAAAAGTTTATTTCTATGAATAAACTTCGTTTCTTACAAAGAAATTGACAAGTATTGTTTTCTCAGTGTATTAAATTAAAATAAAAGTTCAGTTTACTTGCCATATAGAGTCGAGCTAACTTTTTCTTTGATGAAGTTTTACAATATTCTTGTAAAGAGAATAAATTCTTCTTCCGAGTACGTAATAATGAGCTTCTCTAAAATGTACGTTGAGTATGTTGAGAAAAAAATTTTTAAATTAACAAATACTTATTATATGGGTACTATTAACATATTTACTTAAATCAAAATTCTCTTCATTTAAACCGAATATTGTTTACTAACCAAGTAAACAATACTCACAAAGAAACTCACACAAGTGTCTACCTCCGATTTTTATGAATTTGTAATATGTTATACTTTAAATCAAAATAACAGGTACGTTTTTTATTATATGTACCTTTTTGCAAGTTTAGGGAGTGAAATACCTCTTTGAATAAAATCGGTTTTTTTTATTCAAAGGGAATATAATGAAAACTATAAGAGATTGAAAAAAATATTTTGAATAAAAGTTGAATGGTTTGAAGAGTACTTTACAGAAATTATTTTAATAACTATAATAAGAAGAAGTGGTGGGGGAATATTAAGTTTTCATTATATTCCCTTCGAATGAAAAAAACCGATTTCCTTCAAAGGGATATTTCACCCCCTAAACTTGCGAAAGTGCACTTATAATAAAAAACATATCTGTTATTTTGATCGAAAATACGATATATTACAAGTTCATAAAAATCGGAGGTAAACACTTGTGTGGGTTTCCTTGTCAGTTTAAATGAAAAGAATTTTGATTTAAATAAATATGTTAATGGTACTCTCACCTAGTAAATATTTGTTAATAAATATTTGTTAATTTTCAGATATTATTAATAAATATTTGTTAATTTTCAGATATTTCTTTCTCAGTGTATATGTTTGAAGACTGTTGTGAAGAAAATATTATTTGTTGACCGAATATTGTTTACTTAAACCAAGTAAACAATACTCAGTTTAAATGAAAAGAATTTTGATTTAAATAAATATATTAATGGTACTTTCACCTAATAAATATTTGTTAATTTTTAGATATTTTTTCTCAGTATATATGTTTGAAGACTATTGTGAGGAAAATATTATTTGTTGAAGGTAACCATTGCTTATGAGAGGGAAAGTAAACTGAGTAATCGCTTTTCTTAGCAGTAGAATGATGGTGTCCGCGTGCATGCCGCAGCGACGCGACCTCCATGGCTCTTCCGCAGGCAGCATCCGCGCCAATCTCGGGACCCAGACGCCGCGGTATCGTTCTCCCGCGATCGTCCTGGTCCATCTGACGAAACAGCGTGCCATTAGCCACGTGCCGATTGTCCATACTCCAGGACGGTGGATGTTACTGACGCTTCTTGCGCGACGAACAACGCTCGCGATATCCGACGTGACGGCGGCACGGCGCGCCACGAGACCGACGATCCGCACGACGATTACGGGCGCAATTTGCTATTTGCACGTCGCGGGTAAATTAGCATCGCGTAACGAGCTCGCGAGCGCGGCGTAATCAAGGACGTGACATTACACAAAATGCAAATACGATTTTGTCGTCAATTACGCCGCGTTGCACGCGCGAGACGCGCGTGACTCCACAGAAAAATTCATCATCAGGATATAACGGAACGCGATAAATGTCTCTGTTATGCCAACCCCGAAGACGAGTCTCACGCGATGATTATAAAACGCGTTAGCGCGCGTGGAGGCTGTGCATATTTCTAGCATCCGCATGAAAGTACACTATGAAAAAAGATCAGTCGAGACAACTCGGATCGAGTTAAAATAACCTCAATTTCAGGATTTGCTTTGTTTTCAATTTGCCTTCATTTGCCTTTCAGAACAGGTCTGGCGTTCCCTTAATCGCTTATTTGTGCAAAACAGAAGCAATAAGGCGATCATAAAGTTAATCCAAAATATTACTGGTCGTCTGATTTACATAACTTTCCACACCAGTGATGAGAGAGATTATTTGTTTTATATATTTATCATATTGTAAATCAACCTGTTAATAATTTAAACAATATATATACGACTCTCTACGCGCTAAAAAAAGATTAATGTTTTATCAACTGTCTTGATTTTTCCAGAAAAGATTTGTCCTTTTGATCTTTTGTTTATACAAAATATGTTCAAAATTTAGTTTGGTAGTTCAGTGAGCCGATTGCGAAGCTAACCCAACACATTGGTCGTATCGATCACCTAATGTACTTAATCTTCTACCAGAAATGGGATTACTTGTTTTATATATTTAAATCAACCTTTTAATAATTAAAAAAATATCTATATATACAACTCTCTACGTTAAAAAAAGATTAGTGTCTTATCAACTGCTTCGATTTTTCCAGAAAATATTTGCTACTCTTTTGATCTCTTATTTATGCAAAATATGTTTAAAATTTAGTTTGGTAATTCAGTGAGGCGATCGTGAAGTTCTAATATAGTAACCCAATATATTATTAGCTGTATTGATCGTCTAGTGTACTTAATCTTTTACCAGAGATAGAATTGCTCATGTTATACAGTTAGATGAATCTTTTAATGATTGAGAAAGAAACACCTACATTATACACTCGACTACACCGTTCAAAAAAAGATCAGTGCCTCAATGCCTCAGTTTCTTTAGAAAAAGTTTGGTGTCCTTTTTAATGTCTCGTTTATGCAAAATATGTTCAAAATTTACTTTGGAAGTGAGACATGAGACAATGCAGTGAGATTCAAGTCAAGATAATCGTGAAACCGACCTAACGCGTATGGGTCATGTAATTTACTTGACATTCCACCAGAGATTGAAATATATATTATACAGTTGAATCAGTTTTTTGATAATTGAAAAAACATTCGTATGATACATACAGCTATGTTTTATTTTCGTTAACTAAACTCAATCAATCTTTTGATAATTGAAAGAATACATTCGTATCTCATACGTACAGCTATGTTTTAGTTTCGTTAACTAAATTTTGCATTTGAAATTCCGGTATCAGATTGTGGACCTCGATTTTCGTTCAGTTTGACTCAACAGCAGTTTGCGCGACGAAATTTACATAACCCTGAGACTTGGATTCGATTTTTTTGTCAACATATTCACACATATCGAACATGTTTCCACGTGCAAACGCCTGTCTCTCGCAATATATAACGGAATTTGTTTTATTTCACCCGATTAATCGGGAATATATTTGATATGAAAAATTGCAGAACGACGTGGCACCGACGTCGACGTATCTCCCAAGGAGAAATTGATTTCGAGCTCGTCGACGGACCCGTCGGCGAAATTTAATCGCGCGAAAACGCGCCGTCTTACCTCGCTACGCCAATCGGGCCAACGAGGACAATGGAACTGCTAGAACTTACTTCGACATTCGGTATACGATGGTGAGACGGTCGAGCGTGATGACTGGTCGAATCAAAAGTTTATGTTATCCAACTCGCGCGTGAGCCTTAGGCTGATCTCCAAGGTACAGGTGTCGTTGTGCCACTTGGCCGAGGACGCATTGGGATCCACCGGGTGAGGCGTCGGTAGGTGCAGCCGATATCTGGAAAATCGTGAGTGGCTTTACGCGCCTGGCAGATTTACGGCCTCGTAAAATTGTCAAAGGAACTAGAGACGTGCGTCGGAATCAACGCGGACTCCGCGCTTTCCCCCGCGCTCGTTCGCTATCTTTCTCTTTTTTTCTTTCTCTCTTTCTCTCTCTCTCATTCTGTTTCACTATCTCACACTCACCCCCTTTCTCTCTCTCTTTCTCTTACAGATTACCACGATAAATCCGTCGTGGTGGTCGTCTCACCTTGAGCTGCGCACGTCGATCGCCTCAGATTCCACGGAGAGCTCCACTTTTTCCCGCGTTTCCCGCGGCAATTTCACCAGCACTGACAGCCACTCGCAGGACGCCGTGCTCGGCGTTTTAAAGCCCATCTAAATAACAATTCGTCCGCCTTCAAGACCGCCTGCCGAGCGATTTACACGTAACGTGTCGACCGGAAAGAAACGTCTTTCGCCGCGCACCCCGCGGCGCAGCTGACTCGAGAAAGAGAGAATAAGAAGTTCCCTTCGCGTTACACCGTTCTATTAATTCAGTACGTATTTCTTCGTTAACGGTTTCGTTTCTCAGAGTGACATTTTTCGCCGACCGAAGTCTCTTTGATAAGAAGTATTACAAGACAAGAATTCTTTTCGCTAAATTAAACGAATTGATCACCGCATATTATATCTCATGTTATAATAGTAAGCGCGATTCTGTTGTTGAAACGTAAAATTAGATATCCACACTTAACGTTAAATCGTTTCGAGTTAACTTGAGAATACGACGCGCACGAATTATCAAGCGACGATTGCTACTTGTAACTTTCTCTTCAGAACTTCTTCGTCTCAACTTTTGGCGATAAAGAGGAAAGTGATACGCAGCATACCCCCAGGTAAACATCCTCTGCTGTCACCGCTTGCTTAAACTTCATCTCGTACTCGGGCACCGTTCGGGGGTCGTAATCCTGCGTGTTCTGAGCGTCAATCGCTTCCGAGGGGTGCCAGATATCATCATTCACACCACGCAGCGGCGCGTGAGGTCCTGAGTGGGTCTGAGGAGCATCGATTGAAGGTACACCGATATTACCCGGTCCTGAAACAAAAATCATGATTACACTCGGATTCTGCTAATCGTCAAAGCTCGAAAATCGCTGTCTCTCATTACACATTTTGCGAGAAGACGTTTGAAGAATCAGAATTACATCTACAAATGCGTGTCTATCGATAAATGCAACAACTATATTTTATTTCAGTGTTTTTACACTTATTCTTTTCCAATTAGAATGTTTTCTTATAGAACAGTTATATTAATTAATATTTTTATAAATCATTTTCTTCTGTATTATACTACATTTACAGATACGCATGCATACACTGAAAGAAAAAAATACTTAAGAAATAAAAAAACATTTATTTAGGTGGTGCTAAAACAATAACATGTTTAAATTCCAAATATTCTAACTTAAATCTAAATTCTTTTATTTAAATAAAATAAACAATTGCTTTCATAAACAGTTGAAGTTTTAAAAAAAGAGTATATTTTGAAGAAGAGTATTTTAAAAAAAGTATATTGAAAAATATTTTATATTAGGACAAGAGTAAAACAATATATTGAGTAAAAAAATACGTTATTAGTATCCACCGAATAAATATTTTTTATTTCTTAGATATGCCTTCTCTCAGTATAAATGTATCTGTAAATTTAATAACATATTCTATTTTATATAATATTTTCATATTTTCTTTTTTAATTAAAACGTTTCTTTTCATAGAACGGTTCTACCAACTAGTATCTTCATACAACTTTTGTTTTGTATTATTATTTTACTTACAAATAAGTAATACACATTAAGTATATAACGACAATTATTTTATTTTAATATTCTTACATTTATTCTCTTTTAATTAGAACATTTCTTTAGAGAACAGTTCTATCAAGTAGTAGTTCTACGGATAATTTTCTTCTGCATTGCATTACGCTTACGGATGCACATTCACACACACATATCAGTGAGTGTCCAAGAGTCTTCCGCAATCTCCCTCACTTAAGGTGTATAAAATCTTGTCGCGGATCAATAATTCCGTCGCTAATTATAGACTCGTCGGAAGCTTTCCCGCGCTTGGATCACCGCCCCGTCCGTGCGTGATTTATAACGGCTGCGTATCGCGGAGATGCGACGTACGATGACGCGTTTGAAAGCGCGGCACTGCGACTCTTCCTTTAATTCGTCTCATAGTATGTACGATTAGCGCGATGATTTACAATTATCACCGGTTGCACCGTGCGGGAGCGGTAACGTCTTATTGGAATTATGACAACTGCACAATTTACAACGAGTCGTCCGTATATCGCCGGTGAGGTATTGCACGCGCGCTGCATAATGCAACGACTTTATGAGCGGCGAGTGTAAAATTTGCGTAAAACCCGCGGCGCGCGCGCGATTAATGCCGCCGGCTGCGCGCTGCTGCGTTTGACGATTTTCAGTGGACGGTCGCAGCCGCAATTTCAATGGCGTTTCATTGGAATTGATACGACGCCGTGCAAATCAAGCATGCCGTGTAATTCCGCGTCGTCGGCTGTACCTTTTGTTTCAGCGGGATCATTTGCATACCAATTGTGTGAGCAAGAATTCGTGCCGATCTCCCAAACCAAATTGTATCTCATCAATCGTTTTAATTTAAATGTTCGCAGCACACACAAAAGAAGATCTGGAATTGTTTTCTTTTTTCATGCGGTGAACCGAACTGTCGATCAGCATGCCTTCCGACAATGCATGCTAACCGGCAAGCTCACAAGGGACCCTATCATTTATCGCTTCTGTAATTTTCTTGATCAGAATCAGTAAAGCACCTTTCGAAATGTAAAATATCACATTTGGGAACTGCGGTAATGCCAGATTGGTTTGATCTTAAAATTTTAACAATAAAAATATTTCCTTACTTGTTCTATATTCCTTTTTTCCAGTGAATTATTCTTTTTTCCGCGTGGCTCAGTCACATACCTTTAGCTTGAATGTTACGCTTGAATAGGCGGTTACACTGAAAGGGTGCTCTTATACCTTTCACCCAGCTAAGACCCTAAATTCGGACCTTTTTCTCGGGTATTTGGCATTTATATCGCGAAAGGTGCTTTATCGATTCTGATCAAGAAAATTACAAATGCGATCAATGATCAGTCAACTCACTGAGTAAATCTTCCAATGCACAAGCACGATTTAACCTCATAGTAATACACTTATATCATCTTTCTTTTTTTACGATTTTTATATATTTTTCAATAAGCCAAAATGACTTTAATCACATATTTAAGTTCTTAGTACATTAATTACTATATAATTAAAGTCATTTTGATGATGGATCTAAATTTTAAGCTGTGGAACCAAAATTGCAGAAACAATAGCTGTTTAAAGATTGAATATTTCGTGTCTTTTTGTTATTTTGCACTATTAAAAAAGGTTCATTCCCCAACTACAAGCATATTATTTAAAAAACTTTTTCGTTTTCTGATCTTTTCAGGTCACCGGCATTATCCTCCGCGTCGATCACAGCGATATTTTTTACAGTCATAAGTTCACACCTGCCACATGCTGTATATTTATCTATAGATTTTGCTAAATAACAAAAATAGTAATATAAAGTTTAGTAATTACTTAATTAATATACAATGTTTAAAAACCTTCAGTTGATCAATTTTCGCAAAATTAATTCCCGAAAATACGCTTTTTTCAGAGTTTTATATGGACCCTTGAAGCGTGTCGGTCAGCATACATGTAAAGAGGCATGAAATCGTGCGATAGTGATTTCATCGAAGCCGCCGCCGCCATCACTCTGTCGCCATCGGCCCGGCATCGCCGTTCTTTGGCCGGCCAGATAATATCCCCGGATGAAGCGCGTCGAGTTAAACGCAACGGCACCGACGAAAATCGTCCGGACGGGACGAAAACTCGATGCAGAATTATATCGGAAATTGCCGGGCGCGAGGGCGTGCACACGCGCGGAAGCGCGAGATGTTTCAAACAAAATCCCGTCCCATTTCCATAATGGATCAGCTGTAAACGCCGAACTCACCCAACTTCCTCGCGCCCGCCTGCGGTAAATCGTCCTCGGTGTCGGGGTCATTCTCCGGCGGGCAGATCAAATTCTGCAGCGCCTCTAAATCCCGCGGGCCGAAACAACCGTCCATCGCGAGCCGCGAAAGACAGCTCTCGCCACACAACTCTGCGCGGAATCCTCGCCAACAAATCGGCGTCGCCATGACGACGACGCGCTGCCCTCCCCCGATAAAGGCGGCCGATTCGACGCGACCTCGCCTGAAAAATGTCATCGCACTCGTGGCCGGCAATTTTTTTCAATTCGCATCAACATGTCCGACGACCGTCGCGCTCTGCCACGACCGCATATTTTGGCGGCCGAGGTCGGATCGTCGATCGCCTCGATGGCTTCCCGGTGATTGAAGCTCGGAAACAGTTCAACGGGGCTAATGGAACACAAGAGGTAGGGCTGTAGTACACGGAAAGATAGACTTTAATAGCAGTAAGACTTGAGGAGTAAGAAAACTAACCAGCCACAATCGATTATTCACGGACCGTGAGAAAAAATAATCTACTGCAGTCAAGTAATTTGCTCACTTGCATTACCCAAGCAGCACAGATCTCTACAGAACATCCTAAAGACATTCTGAGAACGTCCTACGTCCTGAGAACGTTCCCAGAACATCCTCTAGAGATCTTGTGCTATCTGGGACATATATAAATTTAAATATGGTCTATTATTGCCGCAATTATAAGTAAATTGATCATTCGAAAGCTGAGATATTTTCAATAAAAGTTGAAATTTTTAACTTATTCATTATATTATATCATGGAGCAACATTTTTAATTTTAATTGTCAAACTACGTTTATATACAAATTTCAGAATTATTCACTATTTTGTTTTCAAACTCTATTGAGGTAAAAAGTAATTTACAGTAATATTAAAAAAATATAATACGCATATTTAAATATTTGTATATCTTTTTTTATTATATATACATATTTATTAGATAAACTAATGCATTAAATGCAAGTAAAACATTTATCAAAGAAATAAAAGAATAATACTTTTTCTTATTTATAATATTATATACATATATTTATCTCAATTTCATTTCAAACTAACAGTGATAATTATATAAAGAAATAAATGTATAGAATTGTAATTTTAGTTGATAAATAGTAGATTTATAATTAGCCTTCTTGATGCGCCATTAAAAATACATCTAACAATACAACACAAAAGCTCATCTATAATACGCGGAATAAATAAATATATATATATATATATATATATATATATATATATATATATATATAT
>NW_022639554.1:606649-674894 GCF_010583005.1 Odontomachus brunneus | reverse complement strand
ATATATATATATATATATATATATATATATATATATATATATATGCATATACATGTGTGTATATATATAAAAGTTCAATATTATAAATAAGAGTAAAAAAATGATAATTTATTTTGCTTACATCTATATTTTAATTCTCTTACCCCAAAAGTATTTTATTTAAGTAAGAGAAATATACTTCCAGGAAAGGAACTGGAGTAATAGAGGAACACGCGCGTAAACGGAATAAATTCTTTTTATTTGTTATTCTGGTGTGAGTAACTTTTTCACACCAAACTTACTCCGCGCATTATAGACGAACCTTACAAGTTTTACTGTCTATATTTTTTTGTGTGCGCCTAGTCATAAAATCAAAGAAACGTAAATTGTATAACGCGCGGCTTACAGTTCACAAAATTCGAATTTCAGCTTTCAAGATATTTCGTGCGCAAGAACTGTTTCGATCTCTGCGTCGCAGAGTAGCTGGCTTATTTTCTATCGAAGTAATGTCGAAATGAGGCGCTCGTGTGTGAATTACTCACTTGTGTTTATCGCATTCTCGCTTCAGCGAACAACGGCTGCATTTTGTGCCAGCAACTCCCAGTTTCACGACTGCAGATTAACCAACGTAAGGCTCTGAAACTCGAGTATTGAATTCGTTTCTTGTAGGTTGGTATGGAAAGGAAGCCGAAAGGTCCGCTGAAACAAACTAGGTGGTAATGCAAAGTTTCCCTAGAAGCGAGGACAAGGTGCAAAAAGAGCAGTGTTACGAGAATTCAACGATTTGCCGATCGTGAAGCTTTTCAAGGTATAGAAACGTGAAATTTTACACATGAAACCTTTTAGAGCCGATTTTTTCAGCTCTTGGTAAGTTCTTACTAACATTTAAATTATATCTTTTGGTCTGTTCTTTTTAGCTGAACTAGTGCAACAAGTTACAATGGGACAAGTATATTTTTCTCACTCTAACTTATTACATTAATTCAGCTGTGCAATTTAAAAGAACAGATTGTTTTCTTTGCTTCTTTTCAAATTATCCCTTGTCCACAACCTTGCTTTAATCTTTAAGCCGTAATAAATTGGCCAACCACAATCGATTATTTTAAAAATAATCAACTGTGGTTAGTCAATTTCTTACGGCTTAAGAATTAAAGCAAGGTTGTGGACAAGGAGTTAGACAAGTGGTCTTTTTAGCTGCACTGCTGAACTGATGCAATAAGTTTAAGTGAGACAAGTATATGTTTTCTCACTCTAACTTATTGCACCAGTTCAGCAGTGCAGCTGAAAAGAACAGACCAAAGGATTCATATGATTTAACTGTTAACTTGCATTCGATATTAACCAAGATTGCATTCGATATTCACTACTAGTATTAAAAATTACTACTATTAAAAATCTATATAATATGTGACATAAACTATAGATTCTCAATACTAATAATGAATATCAGAGAACAGGCTAAAGCCCGTATCAGACTACCGACTACGACTGCCGACTTTCAATGGACCAATCATAATGAGGCGCCGAGTCAGCGCCTCACTATGATTGGTCCATTGAGAGTCGGCAGTCGTAGTCAGCAGTCGGGTCGGCCTGTGCAGTCGGTAGTCTGATATGGGCTTAAGGGCCAGTCTTTCATCATCTCCATTAACTTAATCGATCGATTAATTCTATTTAATCCATTAAAATTAACCAATCGTATTTATCGTTGAGCAGAATTGATCAATCACAGTTGACATTTAATTGGCCAATTAAAGCTGCGTTCAACTATTCACTCACTGTCAGTACTAAAAATCTATAGTAAATGCGTAATATGAACTATAGATTTTCAGTACTGTCGTGAATATCGAACACGGCCCCTAACCCGGCAAGCAGAAGGCGTTTGCGAATTGGCCAACCTGCTGGCGCCGGTTCCTTCTGCAGCGGTTTACCAACATGGCAGACACCACGGATGAGAAGCTGTCGAAAAAGTGAGTAGAACGTTGGACACGAACACCATACTCACTCGTGACGAGAGGTTATCGACGCTCGCGTCGCTCTGGAGTGGCTTCACCACACGCGTGGCTTCACCGACGTGATCCGAGAACGACATATGACATCGGCTCGCCGCACCACGTGCTGTTCCCGCGTTGCTCCCGAACACGCGAGCCATACTTTTTCCGCAGGTGACCGGTATTTCGCACAGCGATCGGGACTCGGGCAAACGCGTCGCGTCAGTAAGCCTAGTATCGTGACGCGATCATGCTCGCTAATTTGATCAAAGCTCGCGCTGTCTTCACACAGTCGTTTGCGCGAACGTGGCTAACATGCCACGAGGCAAAATTGCTTCAGATGTCTCTACGGCGCCGCTCCACGACGTGCGTAACGATTCCCTCAATAGCCGACTCTGAGGTCAATACTCGGGAGAATTGTTGAAAGAACATTCCGATTACAGCGAGCTGAAGAGACGCCTCAAAGCCGAGCAGAAGGCCAAGGAGAAGGCTGGGAAAGAGGCTAAGGCAGCTGAAGCTAAGGAGCAAGCTAAGAATGCCGAGAAGAAGATTGATCTCGAGGAAGAAATTAGCGCAAATGTAAATTGTAACATGAGCTTTGTGAGATAGGAAAAGTAGATAGAAGTATAGGGAATACGCATGATCATTTGCTTGATAGATTTTTTTATCTTTGTTTTCCTTTATTTTCTTTGTAAACATATTTTGTAAAAATGTTTGACAAGGAATGAAAATCATTTCATTTTACAGATAAGAATATACATCTTATCTATACTTGCAGGAAGTTCATGTATTCATATTTTTATAGATGAAGATACGTAAGCCTCTAGGTTTTATATCAGGAACAAACTTGATAATTTTCTTAAGAAATTCTTTCATATATTTGTTTTTTTTCTTTATGAACATATTTCATGAGAATATTTTACAAAGAATAAAAGTCTTTTCATTCTGCAAAGAAGAATATAAATCTTATCTTTATAGATAAGAAAGAAAGAAAGAATATATAAGATAGATAGAAAGATAAAAAAGAAAGGATACTTTATAGATAAAGCTCATATATTTTTATCTTGATAAATAAGGATATTTGGGCCCCTCAGAATTGATCAACTCTACTTTTTATAAATGTTTTTAATTTTAATACTAAAATATGTATTATAATTGAGATACTTTTCAAAACTGAGAAATTTACAGAAAAGTAGAGTTAATCAATTCAGCTTCTGAGAAGCTTATATAAATATTACTGTTTCGTTTCAAATATATACAATTCAGTCATTTTTTATTCAGCAATTTGTTCTAAATTGGATAAGTTCAAACTCAAACCACATTATGCGATACAAAACTTATTCTTTTATTAGGAATCTTTAATTAATATTTATTAAAAGAACATTTGTATTTTTGAAAATTTGAAACTTTTATTTTGTCTACCATAATGAATAGCATATTACTTTTCATATTGCAATTTAATTTAATTTAATTATTAATTATTTAATTTAATTAAGTCAGCTTTGAATTTGTTGTAATTAAGCCTTTACTTTTTTCAGGAATACTTTAAGCTTCGAACACTTACAGTCAGTCAACTCAAGGCCAGCAATGACCATCCTTATCCTCATAAGTTCCACGTATCAACCTCCTTAGAGACGTTCATCGAAAAATTTATCGATGTCGTGAAGGATGGAGAAACGCTCGTGGATGAAGTGCACAGCATCGCAGGGCGCGTCCACTCCATTCGAGGAGCTGGTGCCAAGTTGATTTTCTTCGACCTTCGAGGAGAAGGTGTTAAAGTGCAAGTGATGGCTAATGCGCGAAATTATAAAAACGGAGAGAAATTTGCGACAGACACCTCAAAGATTAGGAGAGGCGACATCATAGGTATAGTTGGCAATCCAGGGAAAAGCAAGAAAGGCGAATTCTCAATTATGCCACACTCTATAACCCTTCTGAGTCCGTGCCTGCATATGTTACCGCATCTCCATTTCGGCCTGAAAGACAAAGTAAGATCTAATTTCGTAGAAAAATACAATTACATACACAACATATTAAATATAATAAATATATAAAACTGACATTAAAACCATCATACAACTCTGCAAATCAAAGTAGTGTGCACAATATTTTACGCGAATCTATTGCATGTATAATTTAAAAAGTTAAATATTTCTTAAATATATTCTTAAATATTTCTGTATGCAACCAGGAGACGAGATATCGACAGCGATATCTGGACCTCATCTTAAACAACAGAGTCCGTCAAATCTTCCATATACGTGCCAAGATAATTGCTTATGTACGCAGTTACTTGGACAAACTAGGCTTCCTGGAGATCGAGACGCCTATGATGAATATGATCGCCGGAGGTGCGACCGCTAAACCTTTTGTCACTCACCACAATGAACTCAACATGGATCTGTACATGAGAATTGCTCCGGAGTTGTATCACAAGGTATAATGAATCACCTTCGACAATCTTAAAACAAATCTATAAGCAAAAAAGAGAAATATATGAAACACACTTGCACGTGGACGTTTAATAGATGTTAGTCGTCGGTGGGATCGACAGAGTGTACGAGATCGGCAGGCAGTTCAGGAACGAGGGCATCGACATGACCCACAATCCCGAGTTCACTACCTGCGAGTTTTACATGGCATACGCGGACTACAACGATCTGATGGCCCTAACGGAGGATATGGTGTCCAGCATGGTGAAGACGATACACGGCACTTATAAGATAGTTTACCATCCCGATGGACCGGAAGGCGAAGGAGTTGAAATAGACTTTACACCACCCTTCAAACGCATTTCGATGATGAAGACATTGGAAGAGGCTCTTCAAGTTAAACTGCCCAAAGCTGATCAGCTCAACACGCCGGAGACGAACCAGATTCTGAGTGATCTCTGCACGAAGCACAACGTTGAATGCGCTGCTCCCAGAACGTCCGCAAGATTGTTAGACAAAGTAAGACTTAGATTCGTGAGAACTTACTTTCAAGTCAACTTCGGTTAGGTAATTTTGACAGATGACGCTCTGTGAATTATACACGACAAAGGGTTGTAAAAAGGTAGAATATTAATTTTCAATATTTTTTTTTTATGAATACGTCGCGTCTGGCATGCACATTATGTCGTATTTTTTATAGCTTGTTGGGGAATTTATCGAGGAGAAGTGCATCAATCCTACATATATCATAGATCATCCGCAAGTGATGTCTCCATTAGCTAAGTGGCATCGTTCCGAAGAAGGCCTGACGGAACGATTTGAGCTATTCGTTATGAAGAAGGAAATTTGCAACGCGTACACCGAACTGAACGATCCAATCGTTCAAAGAGAAAGGTAGGAAATTTAGGCAACCGTGTGAATTGCAAACACAACAACGCGTTTGTGGAGTTTTAACGACTGGAACACCTTGCGGCAATTCCAAGTGAATTATTCCGTTTTGCAATTATCTGGTAAATTAAACACTTCAAATATACATACAGGTTCGAGCAGCAGGCGAAAGATAAAGCGGCCGGCGACGAGGAAGCACAGATGGTCGACGAGACTTTCTGCACCGCTTTGGAGTATGGTCTGCCGCCGACAGCTGGCTGGGGCATGGGTATTGATCGCCTAACAATGTTCCTCACTGACTCGAATAATATTAAAGTGAGTACTTACAAATTAGATACGCGCGCTATACCTTTTAAAATGACCGTAAAAGAAAATCAAAATTATACAATTAAAATTATATTTTTACATAACTGAAATTATTTATGAAGGAATTTCATATTTAATATTTCATATATTTCGTATTTAATTTTCTCAAACCAGAACGATGAAAAAACAATATCTTACCGATTTTTGCAGGAGGTGTTGCTCTTTCCTCAAATGAAACCTGATGAAAACCCAAATAAACACAAGGACATCGCTGAAGATGACAAAACGTCAAATGTCAGTGACGAAAAATAAGACAGACATGGGCCAAAAATAAAGTTATTTATTTAAAGTTATAAGAAACACAGTTAATGTTTTCCACCAGTGTGAGAATTTTTTTTTTGATGGATAACTTTCCCTATTTACAGAGAAATAAATTTTTTTTAAATTCGGTTATAGCTCTTACGTATTGTAATTTATTTAATACCCGGAGACTACAACACATCGATTACACAATCGATTATTTACAAAATCGCAAGAACGTGTGATATAATACGTAAACGTCATTGTATATATTATATCGATTAGAGTACCATGTTTCTTCACGTTAGTATTATAAATCTTGTCTCTCTCGTTTTTTTTTTTTTTTTTTATATCGCTACGCTACACGGATAAAAACAGTCCAAGATTATTTTGAGATTATGTATCCAGATTGATATTCCAACTATATTACTACTACAACCAGTAATTTCACAAAATCCAAATTATCACGTTTGACATTATTCTTTTTCTTCTAACTTTAGAGAATTTTATTAATAAATTCGATAGTTTCAAACGTCACTTAGAAAAGTTAAAAAACACTTCACGTCATAAATGTGAATTGCTATGGAGATTTGTAAAGATTTGAGGAACTAATAGCCATGAGAGAGACAAAGAGAAAGCAAGAAATTTCCCGAAGGAAATATCCTAATACTATATATACTAAAGGGTCTTTATATAGGCGCAGAAAGAAGAAACTCGACTCGATTCGATATTTCGAAAAAACATGACATCTACTACAGTGAACACGAACAGTATGAGCGACAGAAGAGTAACACACACTCATATTTCGACTCCTCTTGTGAGCCGAAAAACATGAAATCTTAATAAGTACTTGCATATCTGCTGGCAGCATCTTTTATATTGTCTGATATATATATATCCACTTGAAAAATAAATATAATCCTATATAAATTTTTAATAACTATAACACAGGAGCCCCAAAGCAGCTTATGTCTAACTTACGAGAATATTTCAACTATAACGATTCGTACTCGAGTCGTATATTTAGTTAAATGTATCTAATCGACAGTCAAATTCGTGTTCTCACGTTTAATGCTAAACTTGGCAATCCGAGGCTCGTTCGTCTAGTTATACGCAACATGAATGTCACGTGAAATTTCAGGCAGTCTCTACTTAATATCGAATATACGGTCTTGAAATTCGTACTCTCGTTCGCAATTAACTCTAAGCTCTAGTGTGATAAACGTATACATTTGCCGACGTGTGCAAAGCCTTAAGATCATATATTCAGTATTAAATACACGATGAAAATATATCCTATGAGATCTTTATACAGAATTCACTGTATTTAAATTAGGTAGAACTCAAAACTGAACAGCCACGTTTAGCTGTAAACGCGAGAATCGAAGTTCTAGCAAACTAGTTAACATACGACCAAGGAAATATGTTTTACGGATAGTCACTGATATGTATTTCGCACTTGACTATAATATTCGTAAAAAAAAATTTTCTCGAACATGCGTATGTGCATGACCATTAAAAGGATTAACATTCAATTTTCCTCAATAGAAATTTAACGTTAATTGTAGCTTCTCGACTCCTAACAGACATATTTTGTTATTTTAATACGTATTACAGTTACTCCTTTAATGGTCATACTGTATACATTTAAAGAATACCCCTTATAAACATTAACGGTTAATCATCACAATAATTGTAAAGTTTAGAAATGCAAGTAGTCTCGTCGGAAGATAGAATATTCTGCTGGCAGCTTTTTGTCCTCATGTATATCTCGATAAAAATATTTTATACTGTCTGGAACTTATGAATATACATTTTCCACACAGAATAAATTAAGCTACTGACTGGTAAAAACACCTTCGCAGGTCGAAACACGTGATTAATTTGCCATTCAATAATAAGACTTGTGTTGCGAAGACTATTTCAAGAATCATGTAAAATCGAATCTAACTAAGACCTTTATCAGCTCTCCTCATCCTGAACGTACTTCGTGACAGAATTGTAATGAGCGCCAAGCTCATATATATGACGATGATAGGTCAATGTTACTTTTTTACCATTGGTATATTGGTCTCCAACGATGTAAGGAGCTCCTGTAGCTTGTACGACCTCGATTGGGCATTTTAGTATGCATGATAGTACCTGAAGCTGTATGACAAAATAAAATAAACTTTATTGATTACACAGCTTCGTTCATGTCTGTCACTAATACATTTCTTTGCGGATTAATTTGTTAATTTGCAAAGGAAAAAATATATTATAAATAGTGCAGCATAATAAAGTGCACTGTAATAAAGCAGTATGCAGTTGCTCTATGTAACTTTACATATATCTGTAATATAGAGCCTGTTCTTTTTCAAAGAACTCCCTGAAGTAGTGCACATTGGTGCAACAAGTTAAGGCTCCTGGCTCTTCGCATTGTCTATCTCTTTTTAATGACATCAGAAGCGAGAAAATGCATGCAAAAAATTCTTGCGAAATATGTTGAAATAAAAAGATATATCCATAAAATAACACTTGCAATCGATTAAACAAATTTGTAAGATATTCCACTTCTCTTTTGCTTTAACAATCAATAATTTATTGTAAATTAACCTGAATAGAAATAGGCGAAGAAATATTAAGAAGATGAATACGTTAATTTACGACAAAGTATTGATTGTTAGAGCAAAAGGGGAGTCCATGGAATATCTTACAAATTTGTTTAATCGATTGTAAATGTTACTTTATGGATATATTTCTTTATTTCAATGTATTTCGCAAGAATTTTTGGCATGCATTTTTTCGCTTCTGATGTCATTAAAAAAAGATGGACAATACAAGGGACCAGGAGCCTTAAAGAGAAACTATATTTGATTTTATTCTAATTTATTGCACACCAATGTATATCAGTTCAGGAAGTTAAAAAGAACAGATCTATATATTTACCTCGACTGCACCACCCCAGGCACTTGTCTCAGCCACATCATTACAGTATTTTTCAAATTCCTCAGGTGTCATTAAATCATCAGAATCAGGATTAGACAGAAAAGGCAAAAAGTCATTCATATTTTCCCTCAAATAATCAGCAGTCTTTGTTCTGAGATCGTGCAGGCTAAGGGGTGTCTCTCCATTCACCTTAAGTTGATGAGCAACTGCGTTGTATAAACTACAAACAGAGATGTAAGCATAAATATATAGCATAAAGTGAGATAAATAAACTGTAAATCATGTATTTAAATCATGTATAGAGTCTTCATTAGTTCCTTTTTTAGCTCTACATACATTGAAAGGAGATTAAATTCTCACCAATGGCCATCGCTGGGAATTTCATAGACCATTAAACCGCGCTCAAAGAGAATTTTCTTTATAGCTTCTATTTCAACATTTCTTTTGCCAAACACGTTGAGTGCTTCTTGCTCAATAATCTTCTGATTGCGTTCCTTCTCTGCATTTGCCTTCTTTTCCCTTCTTTTCTGAGCTTTGGAAATCCTTTGCATAGGTTGATCCAGGCAATTATTATCCTTACTGATTACCTCACTTGAAATTGTAAGTTCCTCCTTGTCATTCAATGTAACATGAGTTAATCTCCATTCGTTCAACTCCTCTATCTGACGTTTGTCCAGACTCTCCTCTAAATGGCCTATCTCCTCCATAACCTCTTTCTTCTTCTTCTTGTCACCTTTGCAGATTGACTTCTTCAAGATTTGTATTTGAGCTACCAATACAAGCAGAAACGTTTGACAATATATTTCGCAAAAACCTTTTGTCGAATTGGAAATTGAAATTCGAAAATATTAAAATTTACAAACTTTACAGAGGAAATTTGGAGAGGTACAGCACATCTGTCATAGATGAAAAGTATTATTTTTAATATATATATATACCTTGTAGTTCCTTCCGTTCTTTTTTGTGCTTTTGCGTTAAATCTTCCTCCGTTAATGTAAGATCTGCCATTTTAATTTAAATATAACCACTAATGTGTCAGCAAAAGAACTTCCAGAGAAGAGCCGAAAGCGATCATATGGCATGAATGTGTCATATGTGTGTGTGTGTGTGTGTGTGTGATCGCCATTTAGGAGTTACTTCGAATTACTTTAAGCAAAGTTTGGCCACGAGGAAGCAACTTTTGATTGGTCTACGAGAAAGCAACTTTTGATTGGTCCATGTTATATTAAATCCCACACAGCATCCAATCACAGTATACCTATTACAATAGGTTAGGTTAAGGAGAAATAGACAAAGAAAAATATTGAAAATATATCCTTCTCTCTCGCAGGATTTTGATAAAACTGCAGTCGTGGCCAAACTCTACTCGGAGTAACTTTAGAGTTACTTTCTTTTGAAGCTCCTCTGTCTATAAAGGCTGCGTTCGCTTTGGGCATTTACGCGCTGTAAGCGTCATTCTATCTTTATCGCTCATTACATGCGGAAAGAAGATAGAATGACGCTTATAGCGCATAAGCGCCCAAAGCGAACGCAGTCAAAATGTGAACATGAACTACATAGCCAATGTCCATAATTTTTCTCAGCGGATAATAGGTAATATTCACGATTTTGTGGTTCTGCTCCGTGCTAATTCATTTTTGCAAAATAACTCACATGAAAATTAACGTTTCATTAAAATCCGTTTTCATTAAAAGTAATTTTTAAATAACTTTCATGATCCTTTATACAATATTACATACTAGATTATTCATAATTTGTAGAAAAAAAATTATTAGTTTTGTACAACGACGCAATATATTTAAATACAAGTATTGTATATTGATATCTCGCAATAATCTAGAGATTGATTTTCAAAAACATATCGCATACAATATTCTATAAAAATCTATAATGTCACGTATATTATAGATTTTCATAAAATATATACGATATTTTTTAAGAATTAGCTGCCTGAAATGAATGAATAATTAAAAATTTAATACAGTTATATGAGTCATATTTAGATCCTTTATTGTTGATTTATTTATTAAATACGACTATCTAGTTTTGACTCTCATAGACCTAATTTTAGTTACAATCTGTTGAATTCCGCCGTTTTTCCTAAATGGTTGAGGAAAACAATCCTGAGATTTTCGTACGTAAAATACCTTCTTCTTCAATATATTGGCTAGAAACGTCCGAGCTTTGCTCCAATTACCAATCTTGTAAAATACATGTATAGTAAAATATATAGTTGGTAAATTTTACTATACATATATTTTACAAGCACTTTTACACGCACTTTTTTCCTTCAAGACGTACGGAAATTATAATACTATGTTTATTATTTATTTGTTATTATACTTGCGTTTATTATTACATTATACTATGTTCTTTTCGCCTTCCTCCGTATTCTGTATTGTGTGAAAATTCACGGTGCCCTCGCGGGAGGTGTTCCACCTTCGTCCCAGTGCAGTACCAACGCAGCTGGAGAGAAATAAATCGCGGTGGCCATGGGGACTGTGTAGTCGTTCTTGGTGCTCTCCGGTCGCTTGTTTTCCTTGTTTGTTTTTAGTTCCCTCCGGGATTATCTTTTCGCTGTCGAGTTCCCTGGAATTCGACTCAACGCGACATGGCTACGATCGATTCTGCAAGCCGTTTGATTTCATTGCTATGCTTTATTGTGGTGCTAACCTCGTCTGTCATTGCTGTTGCGGGACCAGATGGTACGTCTTCGGCCTTGCCACCTTTGAGCCAGGATCCTCCGTCCAAATCATCCTCGGCGACAATCGAAGAACACCCATACAGTAATGTCGCCGACGATAAAAAAGTACCAAAGGTAAGTACAAAATGCATATCTGCATCTGTGTGTGTGTGTTAAATGCCTTCTGAATTTTTTGGCGCTTCTTTGTTTTGTTTTACTTGTCGCGTTTTATCATGTCACTTTGCGTCCCATTGTCGTCTTGTAATATTTCTTTTTTAACCGTTCTGTGCATCTTTTTTGCTGAAGAATCAATGAAGAATGCATGACAAGTCCCTCGCATATTTTTAGTCGTGACTCGTGTGTTTGTTTTTAATATTTACTTCTTATTTTCCTGTTTCATATATTCTGTCTTACCTCATACATGTTCGAAATGTTCTAATGTATCAATACCAACAGAGTGAATTTTTATAATATGTGTGTGTGTGTGTGTGTAATTTTATATATTATTGATTTATTTATTTACAATAATAAGAGTAAAAAAGATGTAGTATCAATAAAAAATATGAAGGTGATTTTTTATTTTTACAAGAAAAGAACATTTAAATTTTTTTTGCATTTTATCACTCTTATCACTCTTTAAGAACTGATTAACTGCATTTAGAACTATTTCCTGTCTGATCATTGTAACTGGTATAAATATGATAATGGATATTATGGTGAATGTATATATTCTGTACATGATTATATATATTATGTATTACATATATTATTAAATATATTCATATGGTTGAATTTTATATAAAATATAAAATATCCACAGGATCTTGCAAGTACATCAATGATGATAGAAGGAGGACCAATATTAATACCTACAACCACCCAACAACAAGCAAACACCAAGATTGTGGTTGAACCAGACATCCCTGATAAATCCAGAGAGAGACAGAACACACCTAAGGCGAGATTCGCTATACCTTCTGTAGTTCCAAGGAAAGGAGTTGAGGAAAAAAAAGTGAAAGCAAGAAAAGGTGTGAGTCAGTCTAGCCTAGATGTAGAGCAAGCTAATACATCAATCAGCCAAATCACTGCTCAGGAGAACATAAAACCCATAGTGGAAGATACTGCCACAATAGCACCAGTTCATACCGATAATCAAGCTGAAACTGCCAAGATCGATGCGCCAAAGTTGAACGTCACCAATTCACGACCTAATGACAATTCAGATTATCATGGTGCGAACTTTAGTTCAATTCCAATCTCAGTGAACGCGAACACCTCTCACATAGAGGTCACGAATGACACAACGAAGTCTTCCCCACCTCCTGTGGAAAAAAAACACATACCGAAGCCTAAGCCAACAGTGACTACTGTCGGCAAATCGGAAACTAACGAGTCCAGGCTGTCCTCGCGCAACAAGAGCTCCCCGCTGGGTGCGCCGAGAAAGATCGATTACATCGTGCCAGTCATCATAACGATTGTCACTTTGCCGATACTGGGTACTGGTATTTTTCTATTGTACAGACGCGGTCGAGATTGCTGGGACAAGAGGCACTACCGAAGAATGGATTTTCTGATCGACGGAATGTACAACGACTGAAAGAGCCGCGAAGGCGACAATTTGCAATTTGAGATTATACGGGCGTGTAATTTCGCAATGGGATATCAATCGTTGCATTTACTACAGTCTTCAGCAAATGCAAATGTTACGCTTGCTTTCGATACTGTTTCGACACTTTTCCTCGACGCAATTCAAAACGCAGCCGATGAAAATTCAATGAAAGAACTTACCTCTCAGAAAAATTTTGAGAAGATAAATTCTCTCATTACATCACACATACATACACATCGATTTCCGAACTGCATTGGAAGGAAGATGTTGAAATCGTATAGAAATTAAGTATACAATCGGTTGATTAAAGATTGCAACACTTTTCCTTGATGAATTTTGTAATACATCTCGTATTCAATAGGAGAATTTGTTCTTTTAGCAATTTTTAGGATATATATAATTCCTATGGAATACAGAGTGCGTTACATCATCGAAGATGTCTCAAAGCAAGGAACATATCGAGAAAAAATTTTACAGGAAATCTTTGAGAGAAACAAGGATCTACAATACGGTCGCAATTACGTTTTAAAGTCGTAGCACTAGTCTGTAAATCGATCATACGTCCATTTTTTTCACGTAAGCTTACAAGAAATAAAAAGCTCCATTGACGAATTCAATAAAACTTTTCATTTCTCACGAATTTACGTGAAGGAAATGGATATACGATCGATTCACAGACTACGATCGCATTGTAGACAATTCTTTAATCAACCGATTATGCGCGTTCTTTTAGAGTAATCGTTGCTAAGTTACAGCATCGATTTTATAGTACATGACAATATTTATGCGAAAAAACTAAGTCTATCGGTATCCATTAATATGTTCGCTATCAGCGTCACACATATGTGATCACACTTTCGATTTCTCTCCGGAAAACTAAGCAGGCTTAGTTTTGTAATTTCCTAACGCTTACGTTATAACTGTAACGCTATCTAACGCAAACGTTACACGTCGTCGCGCAGATATAATAAGTACTATAATAGCTGCGCAACGATGTTCAACGATAATGACATTGTCGTTAAAAATTGTAGAACAAGTGTCACAATTCATACATTATGCTTTAAACGCTCAATTTGTCCATTTCATACATTTTATCTGCGCAAACATGCACTGCAAGCGCAAATACTGCAAATATAGCGTAGACTATAGTGAGGTTTTTGATTCAAGCGCGATAGCGAACGTGTTAAAGGACCCGACGCTTTGCCGACGCAATACAAACGTATAAAATAATATATATATCGCGCAATCGTGCAACGATATAACGTCTACATTCAGTGTACACTGACGTCCAAGCTTGTGCAATCTTCTCGTCGTACTGTTGCCTTAATAGTAACACGGTGAAAATTTTGTGATTTGTTACGCAGCGATCGACGCGTTCAACATAACACTTCGTGTAATCTTTTTAGCGGAATCCTTTTATATTATGTCCTCAAGAGAATTCTTCTAATATCAAAAAAAAATATTCTAAACGCAGTGTTTTTAAATTTAGAAGACTTTCGTCTTTTATCAAGTCTTATTCTTAATAGAAGTTTCTCCTAGTAAAAGAACATTCTGTTTCAAGCAAACATATTCCTCTCGATTCAAAAAAAGAGAAAAAGTCGTAATAATATCAAATAGATTGCCAATTAATAGTTCATTTTGTTAGAAGAGAAATACTTTTTCGATAAGAACTTTCGCTTAAAATATGGGATTACAGGAAATAGCACCTTGCAACTAGAATTCTTTTTTAGGTGTTACAATGTTTTCCGTTTGGTTTAAAAAATTTCTCTTGATATATATAAGATTTTCGCTAAGAATAAGATTATACTTTTTGTATGTATTATACTTTGGGTATGTATACTATTAGGCAGGGTTGGAAAGTAACTTTTCGTTACTCTTCAAAAATTATTTTTCTAACCCTGCTATCTAGTAGTTTCGGCTAATTCTATCTTTAGGATAACAGACGCAAAGAATCATATCAAACGAGGAACATTGTGTTGAGACAACGATTTTGTAAATAATTTGCACAATGACTTCCGCGCATTGCATATACCCAGCAAGCACAGAGAATATAACTATTATATAACATAAAAGTAACACGTAATATAACAGCTATTATACATTATTAATGTTAAAGTTGCGCAATTCTCTTTATAACCGCAATGTAACTTTTTAAGAAACTGTTAAATTGCTCCATTATTTACTGATTATAACGGTATAATAGCAATATAACTAAAATATAATAGGTTATATAACAAGTATATTGTTTGTGTTACATCTATGTTATATAACATTTTTATATCCAGATGTCGAGTCACTCGTTAGATAGCTTCCGTTTCTTAAATATTTCATTAAATATGATGAATTAACATACATACAAAAACGGTGATCACGAGATGGCAAAACTTGTACCATGGAATTCACTCTTATAATCAAGTGACATATCTTTTGATTTTTTTGAAACTGCGGTCAAAGTAATAATCCCTCCCAATGAAATTATTTATAGAGATGGGAATAGATAAATAGCAATAGCCTCAACAACATAAGATATCCTGAGGATACTTCAGATGTTTCAAATGATAGAATAATTCTGGGATATCTTGTGTTTATTTGAGAGCTAATTAATTTAGAAGATAGCTAGATACTTTTATGTCATTATCTTTACAAAAAATATAATTTTTTATATGAAATAATTATAGTATTTTTAGAAACATACTTTTAAAAGTTAACTGATATTTGAGTGACAGCTTTATATAACTGCTACATACAATTAAATAACTAAAGTTGCTGGAAAATGGATCATTTGTATTCCAGCTATATAATATTTCAGCAATTGATATAACAGCTGTATAACATTTAATAACATGTTATATTTTTATTTTAAGCTGCAACATCGTTTGAGTGGGAAATTACTATTGTAATAAAATTACAACTAACGTGTATGTTATACGTAACAAACATGTTATATTGCATGTTACTTTTTATTACATTACGGCAACGTAACAGTTATATAATTGTGTTTGCTGGGTACTGTCCTAAATTAATTCGTAAAGATGTATGTACATCTAGAAAAAAGTTCTCTAGGAAATCTTCGCTTTTGTCCACGTGAGAGAATCTTTATGTAAATGTTACGTCTTCTACTATCGCGATCTTCCTTCGTGGATGAGAATCTACGTGTTACGTTTTAATGCCATTTAGGAAACGTAAGTGAAATTTACCAAAGGGTCCAATTTTGCCAAGTCCGACAATAATAGTAGCAATCTGAATCTCTACAGAATCTCGGTCGAATGAAGAGATCGCATTGTGCTTCGAGAGCGCTCCTTTAGCGAGTCGCGTGATTCTTTTCCGCAGTACGAGAGCCCCCATAGTTTGTAAGATGACGCTTAATTATACGAGACGCGATATAAGATACACAAATTTACCAAAGAGTTACCCCCCGGCTTGTGTAACATGTCGTGCATTATTTGTATTTTTATTCATACTGTGTATTTATGTTGCATTTCTATTTCGCAGGACGATTTACGAGTCTCGAATCTATTTAGTATCACTTAGTGAGGATATTTTTATCGGTATTTGCCATATACGAGATATCGAAATAGGCAGCATGAGACGTTCTCTCGCTATGTAAATACGATAAATGATTTATACGAAAATTATACTCAGTCTTTAAGACTTTTTGAGATTGTGATTTTTATGAGCGAAATTACGTTTCGGGTTTTCGAAAGTGTATATTTTATTAATGCACGGGAAAGCAATAATAATAATATAATTATTTTTATACGTCTATGTAAAAGAAAGATTATTCATATTGTTACGAAATATACGTACTTGCAAATCACATGTTGTTACATCGCTCATTTCCAAACTCCATCAACAAAAGTATCACAGAAAGAGAATGAATGATATTTGTAAAGATTTTATTAATAAGCTTTTCATATAGATACATAAATACAGAAACGTTAGCGATATATATATATATATATATATATATATATAAGTTACTCGCCACTTTTGCGAGTTAATGGAATTCCTGAGGACTTTTCAAAACGAAAATGTCAAGGTTGTAATAATTTTTAAACTGAGAGTGTTTTAAGATGATCAGAAACTATCCAAATCTAAAATTCATGCGCTTAAACACGTAGTCCATCGCATAGTAACGCAGGTGTCCGTCGAAAAACATTCGCTCGATAATAATGCAATTCTGGAAATATAACGTCAGTAATATTGCTTCTTAACATTGTCATATTCATGAGTTATCATTAATCCGTTGAATGTTGTGTGCTAATAAGAGTAGTGATGTAAAAGTTTTACAGAGAATATTAGCGCGACGCGCGCTGAAGTGTCAAAACTATCATATGAAGTGTGTATTTGACGAATAATGTTTCCTTACGGTTACAAATCAATTCAAATTAATATCAATCAATAATATATTATTATTATTAATAATCTATTGCTACTGTTAATATTAATATTATTACCAAGCTATATGAAAGCTTGACTATTAATTCATTATTGGGTTTTATATACATATATCGCAAGTCATTGGTGTTAATATATAATGTCTATTTCTCTATATAATCAGTTTAATTTCTTTTCTGTTCTCTTTGAAATACTCGTAATCGCTAACGCTCTGTTCTAATTTTCTAACGAGAGTTGTACTCATCTCCTAAAAAAGTACAGTTACTTTAGATTCCGATTTGGACTAAAACTAATTCAAGTCGTCACTTGCGCTGAAGTATCATCTGGAACTAAATATAAAAATAGTAATCTTTTTTGACGCACTATTCAGTCCGTGACTACCATTGCGAAATCAACATAATTGAAAACATTGTGAGAGTAATGCAATTTCGAATAACAAAATATGAATCTAATTGCAGTATTTCTATATGGTGCAATTATAAAAACACCATATTTTAATTTTTTTGTTTCCGTTTTGCGTTAAAAAAATAAATTAATGTCTAGAGGCCTGTCCGATTGCATCGAAGAAGCTTCAAGAATATATGCATATGTGCTTGTGTGTGTATGTGTGTGTGTATATATGCAATGTAAATATGTGCGCGAATATATGTGTTATGTGCACCTACTTAAAAATTCATATATAACACATTAATACCAGTCTACCAAATATAATATACGAACTTGTGCATGAGTGTACAGCTTAAAAATATTATAGAAAAATGTGTCAATCAAGATTGAACTGAAAGGAAAATCCGAGAAATAATTATCGGAGGACGTTATACTTGTCGTATATGCATATAATTCCGAGAATACAATTTTGTTACCTAAATTTAGAAGACCAATGTGAACAGAAGGAACAATTTTAAGACAAAAAGAAACGAGAAATTGAAGGTTTTGAAAGGTCTAGAAGAAAAGGGACGCTTGTTAAAAGCCGATCCAATATGCAGGCAATAGAAATTTCATTCTGTTGCATCCCAAGTAAAATATAAGGCACTCTGTTATCAATTTCACGAATTTCCCTCCGGCACTCTCTTTCCCGATATTTTCTCTATTCAGTCCAACCTTGCACATAGCATTTATATATGCTATATATACAAGTTATTATCACACCAGGTCAGTGAGCGGACAGTAGAATTGCTTACGACGTAGAGTCGTCTAACCGGTAAAGTCGACTGTCATGCTGCACGACACATAATTGTGCACAATTTGACATAAAATTACGAGGCATTAAATTTCGACGTTGGAGTGAACGAAGGTAAATGACAGAAGAATCCTAAGGAAAAGTAGATACAATGAACATTCAGGTACCATGGAAGAGAGAGAGAGAGAAGAAGAAGAACAGATTACCGGTTAGAAGATCGACGTACACGTGATCGTGTGCATCCGCTGAAATTTATCTGAATTTATCGAAGAAGTTCGCCGGTCCAGACAAAATCGATTACATCGGACTGAACGAAGTCGATTACATTCACGATCCGCTGTCCCCAAACTTAGTCGCCAGTGGGGAATTATATTGTATTTCATGGAAAATTTCTCTTTTCGGAAGTTCCCTCGAAGACTTCGATTTGTATTTCACCTCATCCGGGAAAGCTTCCCTCGGCGGCACGAGACTGAGCATCATCACATGACGTGCGTAACATCGCGAGTTGCGGAATTGCGTGTCGGTGCCGTGGATGCGGTCCAGAACCCCGAGTACACCATAGCACTGATTGAACCTGGAAATATCCGTTTTAACTAATCGACTCTTCTCTCACCGACATTCGAATGTACAACAAAATGCAGACTCGTAAAGATTTCCTTTCATTAGAGCAAAAAACAGGATCTTAAATTATTTGTGAGTCTAATTAAATGACAAAATAATTATGACAGGATCAAACAAATTAATAAATAACCCAAACCACAAATAACAAAACCACAAAAAAAAATCTTTTTACCGGAAAGAGGAACCATTATTTTTTATGTATTTCGACGTACTGAAACCAAATATGATCTTTAAAATAACGTAGCACGTTAAGTTTTTGTTATAACGGACAAAAAAGCTAAAAATTGAGCATTTTTCATATTCTACATAAAACATGCACGCTGTAATTAAATTTTCTTAGATTAAAAATAATAATCATGTACACTTATGTGTTGAAACATACACAATTTTTAATAAGCGAAATATTAAGTTATATGTATTGTAACATATAAATATATAATATATATATAAATATATGTACATAATTGTTATTTTTAAGCTATGAAAATTTATTACAGCGTGCATGTCTTATGTAGAATATAAAAAATTTTGAGCAATTTTTGCCCATTATAACAAAAACTTGACTACGTTATTTTAAAGGTCATACTCGGTTTCAGCACATCGAAACAGTGATTCTTCTTTCCGATAGAAAACTTTATTTTTTATTTTTTTGTAGTCCTGTATAATTATAACGCGCGTTACTTTAGATGATGAAAGTCGTGTGCCTCCGGTGACGGGAAAAACGGTAGATGGTAGCCGGAGTGTGCGTTCAACGTCGAAAGAATCGCGAGGGAGAACCAAAGGTAAGCGGTAGCCACATGAGAGCCCATGAGGAACACGCCGAGGAAAGGCGGAAGCAGGTTCGAGCCGATGTTCTCCAGAGGATGGCAATACATCGCGGTGACGGCTACAGGCGCGGTCCATTCGTGATGCTGCTTATGTATGTACTTGTACAGAATGCCCTTGTGGAGGAATCTGCAAAATATGAATCGGCAGTAGCGAATTGGTGTCGACGGCACGCGCGCGACGATGATTTCTGGACGGCGGAGCGGGATATACCTGTGCGAGTAATAAAAGCCAATCTCCTCGCATAATATGTGAATCGCGATCTCGGCGAGCACCCAGTGGAAGGTCGGCAGCTCGCGCACTGGGGGGAAACCGCGCCATTCCATGATGTAATAACTCAGATAGATAACGGGAAACCCGACAATGATCTGATTGAATAGCACTTGACCGATCACTTTGCATAACTTCCTCTTGTCGACCGGCTCGTTCGTTCCCGGTTGTATCTTGTATCTGCGCAGTGCCGCCGGCCGATTGGTGATGTCTAGGATGGTGTAAATTCCACCGACCACCCAGTAGACGACTAACATCAGCAGCGAGGATCCTGTGCCGATAAGAAATGCGAGTGTTAACGGTAACATCCAGCGATACGGGATATCGTTGAGTGTCCCGCATGACGAAGTGTAATTCAGTCGATTTAAACGCCTACGTTTCTAAGTTCCATTTCCTAACAGAATTTCCGAGATACGCGGGAATGCGGGGCATAATGGGAACTCTAAGGTTTAAATGAGTTTCAAACATATAAAAAATAAACAAATCAACTTGGTTTTGCACCAAAATATTCTTTGAACTATCCACTATAAGGAAACCCAAGTTTTATCGTGAAAGAAATTTTATAAAGTTAAAAGCGACTCATTAAAAAATGCAATATATCAAAATGTATTATTGTACGTTTAATTACTTATCATTATTTATTAACAACACTTTTCCTATAAAACAAAATATTAATTTCTTTTCTTATTAATATTAATAACAATCATTATTTAGTATGATAATCCTTGATATCAATTTTCTTATAGTATATGATTAAAATAATACAATTTAACATTTTAAGAACATAATGACGATCCTGTTATACTCCGAAATATATAAATTTGCATTATGCAGTATAAAACATTATAGATAATCGATATTTGTATAAGCATTTAATTAAAATAGCGAAAAAAGATCATATAATAACATTTTAATATACGCGTACAGTAATAAAAAAATAATCTTATTATTGTTTATCTTATTATTGTGCAAATGTACTGAATTGCAATAAATGAACGAATTAAACTTGAACTTGAATTGAACGAATTGCAACACAGTTGTGGAGAACACAGCAAACGTATCAAACAATTTGTAACATTTTTCAGTTAAAAATAATATGATAACAATACGCGGTAAAAGACATCTGACAGTAATAATTGCAAAATATTCCATTACATGGCAGCATTTCTGTAAAAAGTTATCGAACATATTCCATTATGTCTCGCGTCTTCTTTTTCCCCAAATTCCCTTAAAATTCTATGAAAAAGTGCATGGAACTAATTGCATTTGCAAAGTCGCTCGTGAGCGTTACCCCATACAGCACAGCAACGTTACAGCAACATTGCAGCATCATTGTTTTACAATATTGTGACATTGCAACAACGTTGCAAAATGTTGCTGCAATGCTACTGCAACGTTGCAGCAACGATAAAATGTCCGTTTACGGCAATATAACAACGCAACTGTGCAGCAACATTGCAATGCAATATATATAAAATTATTAATATGTTTTATTATACAAAGTAAATCTCAGATAACACCCTTACAGGAATATCATACTAATAAATACTAAAAAATTATTAGTGATTATGTATTATCAGTAATCCAGTAATTTTTTCGTCTGTACTTAATTTCTGGTGAATACTGATAATAAAATCACTATTAAATATTGATAGTAATCAAATACTGAGAATTATTGTGCGAATGTGAAAAATGAGAAAATCATAATATTTAAAAAAATAGATTTATAATTCCTAATTTTCTTATATCTCATAAACTACTAGATATCGAAGATTGTGTCAATACACACTCCAAACTTTTGTGAATCTTCCCTCGATAATTTCGATCCCAAGCGGTTATACCACCGGTCACCTCCATCTATATCCCTGATTCCGTTAAAAGTGTTGCTTAACCTTGACGATCGAACGGCATGCGACGATTCCCAACGACTCCAACGATATTCTTACGATTTGTGTTTATATAATTTATCCTTATAGTGTTCACAGTATATTATAACAAACCTAGCAAACATCAAATAGTTATATAACTTTTACTTGGTATTCATTGGATAATTTACTGATAGATATTGAAACAATGCAACAACATTTGATATGAGATGAATATTGATGTAATATAGTGAACCAGTGATAATTACTTTTAGATTTTTAACAGAATGTTATAATGATTAATGCAAACCAAAAAAAAATAAAAAATCCAAGAAAATCCAAATTAAACAAATCGAATTACTAAATTTTGAAAGAAACTTTTATAAAATATTATTTAAAACAATAGTGTTGTTTCATCAAATGACATGGTTTCCTTTAACGAAATAAAAGTTTTTATTTTTATCATTTCAAAAAATGATATTTCGTTTAAGAATATAATATTTTAGTAAAACAAAAAACCACAAAATTAAACAAGAACGAATATTAAATCTAAAGAAAGTATTTTCTCTGAAAAAGCGGTATAAGAAGTTTAAGAAACATGTAATAAGACAAATTCTAATATTAATGATTGCCACTAACAAGTACTATTCTATAAATACTATTGATGTGAATATTACTAAATTTGAAATATAAGTAACAAAAATAACTAGTAAATAAGTAAAAAATATTATATTATATTCGTCATATTTTTGAAATATTGCTAAAGTAATTTTGAAAATTAATGTCATTGCAATGTCTCTGCAACATTGCACTGTAATATGCAATCTTGCAACGTTGTAGCAATGTTACGTTAATTAGTTACGTCAACTAAAATTTTTTGATGTCATTACGAATATGCAGTAGCAATTCGTAATATACGCTGCAAACTTCTGTGCTGTATAGGACGCTTATTCGCTATATGCAATAAGAAAAATGTCTTAATAGCACATTTTGCACATTTTGTGCATTTTACGCCGCGCTATCAGCTGGTAGCGTCACGCACAAAACATTCGATAAAATATAATTGATCTTTTACGAACGTAAAACCGACGTCATGTACATATGATAGCGATCATTTTTCTTAATACATGCACATCAATAAATTAAATTCATTCTATATTACTGCATAGATAAATACAATGGTAAAAATACGTATAAGACATACACGTTAGTATAAAATATACACGGAGAAAAATAATTTTGCTCTTTTAGTAAAATCGTCGTTGCTACTGCATATTCGTAATGACATCAAAAAAATTTAGTTGATGTAACTAATTTTGCAAGTTATTCATTATCAGAACAGAAGTAATTTCGTTGCCAGGATAGAAAAAATTTGTTGAGTGTATTTGTCCTAAGAATCATGTTAATTTGCTATTGATGCAAAATAATATATCCTCAGCAAATTTATTTGCTATCGGAACAAAACTGCAACTGCTTATATAAATCCATCATGGTTCTTATAGCAAAATAATTTGTATCCAGCAAATAGTGATTAGTACTTTTAGCAAATCTTTTTGCTGTCCATATGATAACGAAAAGATTTTGCTAGACCAGCAGAAAATTTGCTGGGCCAGCAAATTATTTTTCTCCGTGTAGAAATATCTGTGCGGACGATTTCGCAAATAAACGATAGTAATAAACGTGTTGAGAATTCATATTCGCGGACTTACCGTAAACCCACAGGGTAACAGGATCATCTCCGAATCTGTCTAAGATTTTGTCCCACTGAGCCTGCCAGAAATCGCCAGATGCACCCCAGAATCTTTGTAAGTGCCTGAAATCATGCATTAATTAGCAAGGCTTATTCCCTTTGCTTTGTTTTTGTCTAACGGACTAAAAATCCAAAATATTTTTACCAGTTACAATGATCGTACCAGTTACAATGGAGAAAGATTCGAGGTGCAATTAAAATTTTTAGACAACGATAAAATTATAACAAATAAAAATAATAAAACAATAAAAATTTCAAATACGTTCTTTTTTGCAAAAAAACAAAATTATCTTCATCTTTTTAAATAGAATCATATTTTTTCTCTTATCCGAGCATGATTAGCGACATCGACGAGACATAATTCAGTTTTCGATCATTTTATCCATTTAAGCATATCGTGAATTATAAGGAAATTTACGTCAACATGAAATATAACAAATATCGTTATCTCTATTTACGCAATTGTCAAGATAAGACGAAGAGGGATAATTTTAAAATAGTACCATGTCAAAGAATTACAGAAAGCGGCGAATGCGATCACCACGGTCCCGATAACAAAGAATACGCTCCTAAGACTCGAGAGGAGCGTCGGTGGAGTTTGATTCTTCGAGGCATCGTTGGCAGTGGAGGTTGCTGCGAACAGAAGAGAATAGAAAGTCAATGTCAATGTCAATGATTAGAGATGAAAATAACCCAATCTGACGATAATTTACCCGGTAAATTACTTGGTAATTTTGAGCAGCTAGTAAAATAGTAATTTAGAAAAAAAGATTACAGAAATAAAAAATGTATTTTAATATAAAGCTCAAAAAGAGCATTTAGCTTTTAAGATGAGTAAGACATTTTATTTAACTTCTGTTTTCCATAAAATATTTTGATACATAATATTTTTGATACTGTATATTGATATACTATGTAAAGCAAGTAATTAGGAAACTAGGTATATAGTAATTAAAGAAACTTAAAAAAAATGTTCAATGTTCCAATCTATATTTTTCATACCTCGAAAACAGTCAATTTCTATATTTTTCATACCATTTTACAGTCCTACAGCATTTTCATTTGTTACCTTGCTGTTTCAGCGGTTAGACTATAATATATAATTAAAAATTTTTAACAGTATTTTAAAAAATGGAAACTAATACTCTCGAAAGATTATAAGTAGTTTTCTTCCTTTCATCTGAGACATTTCAGAGATGATCAAATGTAACAATGTTTAATTATTAAACTTCATGAGAATATAAGAAAAATATTATTTCATCTTATGCGATAGTGCGGAAAACACGAACATTTGTGCATGAAACTATAAAAAATAACGGATTTTATCAAAATTACCCACATAAATTAACAATAAATCTTACTGTAATTTTAATGTAAATAATCGTCTCTTTGAATCTGACTGTAATTTTACATTTCTAATGTCGACGTAACACGTGGTGGTAGTTGATCTCTCGAAAATCGCGAGCGAGTCAGCCGTTTCGAATACTCGAATGACCGCAGCCGTGCTTGAGATACGCAAGAGTGCATGCGAAAGGCGATCGTGTTTTTCGAAAGTACGTACGCACTGACGCGTCGAATTACCGCCACATGCACGGGAAGGAGTTTTTTTTACTCCTCGTTTTTCTCGCCTAAAGCGGTCACGAATGTCATCTACGATTGGCATATCAGTAGTATTGGCATATCACGTCTTGCAGCACTTAAAGCGTATATAAAAAAACAGTCAGTTCGTATAAGTTATTTTTTGTTATCTAGCCTGTTATCCTTACCATTACCTGTTTCCTGAGAACCAAATAAAAACTGTTTTCTGAGAACCAAATAAAACCTCAATTATACGTGTATTTATTACCAAGTAGAACGGAAAATTACGATAACGTTGACAAGAATAACAAGAAAATGATCGAATCGTGAATTGGAAAGTAGGTTTTTAGTCATTTTTTTTTATAATATTTTTTCTTTGTAGAAGAAAACAGAGAAGACTTGAGAATTAGACTTAGATACTTTTTTGCAATAATAAAGGAGGAGGTTAGGTTAGGTTATCAAGAAAGATTGATAACTATAAACAGAAAAAACTTCATTCTAGAAATTACTACAGGATGCTATCGAAGAATAGATCGAAATTCTGCAAAAATTGACTATCTTTTCATTTTATATGCGATTTATATTGTACATATTGTGTTTGCAATATTTTGTACTTCAAGAACTGAAAAGTACTATAAAAAA
The DNA here is from genome assembly GCF_010583005.1 of Odontomachus brunneus. Classification (NCBI taxonomy): domain Eukaryota; kingdom Metazoa; phylum Arthropoda; class Insecta; order Hymenoptera; family Formicidae; genus Odontomachus; species Odontomachus brunneus. The sequence goes on along the minus strand of NW_022639554.1, from coordinate 648,652 downwards.
ATGTGTTATGTCACTGAAATTTAAAAAGTGAAATTTATTATATTCCATAGCAAAATAGACTTTACTGGCAGTCTATTCCTGCACTACTAGCAAAATTGAAAAGAATTTACGTGAAAAAAAAACTATAATATGTATTTTCTCTCCGTGTAGAAATACAGAAAGATTCCTGTAAAAGATTTGCTCTTCAGTCAATTTCTCTCATTTGTCTCAACCGAGTTTTCAAGCAACCGAATGTTCAGATGAATATTTTCGGTCGCACTGACAGAGATATTTAGTTTTGCGTCACCAAATTTTCGTTTGACCTATTCCAATTCCTGTTTAGTTGCGTGCATTGAAATTTTTTCTGCGCGTATACTCATGTTCTAAATGTTGAAACATTTATGATAATAAATCGCCGCTGAAATAAAACGCTACGATATTTTATCGAAGCGACACATGCGTAGAAAGCGCGCTAAAAATGTATTACGAAAGTGCTGGGAACGCGTTGCGAGAGCGATCGCGATTAGCGGTCCTTTGAGCGGTCGGTCCATTGCGTAAGAGTAATCAGTATTGCATTTACGACGTGCTCGCTCGCTGACAGGTGCGCTCGACCCGAGACGAACCAAACGAACGAACGCGAGAGCCGGCGGAAATGTTCAATCGCCATTTCGCACCTCGCGTAAAATTCCCACAACACCTGGCAGAACGGCACGGCAACGGTTCGGGAGTGATTCGATTTCCAAAGAACGAGATGAGTTCCGTTCTTTGTTAGCTCACGCGTATCGCGAGATCGTTCATATGGCCGGTACAACTCGCAAAGAACGAAATAGATCAAAGAGTTACTATAAAACGACTCTACAAGAAGATAATTTTATAGCAAACAACTATTCTGCCTCAATTTATCGTATTACGTAGTAAGCAATTTCGAATTTTTCAGATGAAATGAATCAATTGTATTTCTAAGTCGTTATAATTTTATGAAACAATGTATTGCGCCGTATTGCGATCTGCTATCCTTCGCAATACATCATTCCATAAAATTGCGGCATAAGAATACAACCGATACATTTCGGAAAATACCCGGAAAATTTCCAATTTCGCACATTATCGTCAATGTATTATCCTCCATTATGTGAATTACCAATCATCATGAATTATTTATCACTTCTTAGACATTGTTATAAAAAAAGTTTAATTATTGTTATAAAAAATTTGCTACTATAAAAAGTTTAATAAGTTTCTCAGCAAGATAGATTTTTTTATCTGTTTCTGCAGTACCAGAAAACATGATATTAGTAAAGAAAGATTTATATGAAAAAAAGAAAAAGCTACGTAATATTCTCTTCGTGTAGAAGCACCACGGAGACGTCTATTACAAAGAGAGAGAGAGAGAGAGAGAGAGAGAGAGAGAGAAGCATAGAGAAAGCATAGATAATTAACTCTATACTGAGGAAAAAAATATCCAAAAAATAAAAAATATTTATTCAATGGGTAGTAATAACACATTTATTTGTACTAATATAAAATACTCTTCAAATAAGAAAATATATATTTTTTTTAAATCTGAGTGAAAAAACAGTTCTAGCTGATTTCTTTAACAAAATCAAGCAGGGATTTTAAAGACTCTGACATGTTTAAAAATCTTGTTTGCTTAATTCTGTAACTTGTTAAAAAATACTAGTTAAAAAATACTAAAAATAATTAGTTGCCAACTTTTCCAGTATCCAACTATTCTCGGTCTCTCTAAATAAACACGTTATTAGCATCCATTGAATATAAATATTTATTTTTTAAATACCTTCTTTCTCATCAGTATAGTTACATGTCTTTTATTCGAAATTGTTTTTTTGTCAGGTTATTAGAAATCAATTAAAAGACAGATTAGATAGGACCCGATAGCCGGTGGCATACGTATCACGATTTCACAATTGAACTTGTTATTGGCAAATTTATCTTTCAAAAACAAGATAATTATTATGATGAAAAGAACAATATAAAGAGAACGGCCAGTATCTACTCTTGCAGTGAATTTTTTGCAATGTTATGAAAATTTAAAGTAATTTAAATTTATGAGTTCAAAGATGTTTCAAGCTAATTTTATACGCATACTGCGCAGTTTCCTCGGCAATTCGCGATGGTGTTATTAACGAAACGGTGATAGATTTGCAAGGTTAGAGATACGCGCTGTGTTTGTCTAACGCGCATCTATCGCGCCGCATAGGTTATTTAATTTTGCAGCAAATTTACACGAGCACGAATTCCAGGAAATATCTCGACGGAGCGAACAAGAAAAATGAAAAATATTCTACTTTGAACAAGAAGCACAATTAACGCAATAAGAGCAAAGTTTATTTTCTTTCTTTCAAGTGATGCTGATCCTCTACAAAGAAAATATTTTGTCTTTTCATAGTAGCCTTAAAATACTCTCATCGCAGGTCTTAGGAAAGACGCAAAAAGAAGTATTCAGAAAAACTTATTTTTTTTATAAAAATGTTATGAAACTTTATCGAGGAATAAGTTGGCTCGACTTTTTTTTTATGTAGCAAGCAAACCGAATTTGTCTTTTCTTTATTGATTCTTCTTTTTTAAAGAAAGTCTCTTTATAGCGCCTTCAGAATAAAGCCAGTCACATTTCATAAAAAAGTAAAAATTAACTGTGGTAGACGAAAAAGACAAGAGCGACGAGAAACGAACGAATTTGCGGTCCTCACTCCTATCTAATTTGCTCGCAGATACTGTTAGAATGCTGCTGTTGTAAATTCCCAAAGACATTTACAAATACAAAAAAATCGCGATAAATTTTAACTGCGACATTTAGAATTCCTTGTTACCGGTAAAACTTTTTTTGGCACTTCTTTGACAATAATAAGCATCTGAACGGTGAAAAACATTCGTCGCATTCGTTATCTTGACACAAGACGAATAAGGAAGCGAATAAGGAAGTTCTCGCATCTCTCATCGATGTCTTACGCGCAAAACCTCTCAGCGGGACAAAAAAAAATGTCAGAGGCTCCGATAGTTCATATAAGCGTAGTAGCTTGCGCATCTATTAAGATTGATTATACGCGCGTTTAGAGCAATAGAGCCGCTTAGCAGAACACGATGCGTTCTTCTCGCGGCGAGTGTCACGTGCGAGTCCGAGGAGACATTATTAATATGTGCACGTCGGAGTGCTCGAGAACTGCGCGGACTGACCGATCGCTGGTCGGCCGATCATTATCTATCCGCGAAGTAACATCCATTAGCTAAATTAAGAAAAGATCGACCCCCAATTGTCAGTCAGACGATATAGATGTCGCGGACGACACGTCAGCCGTCATATATGCCTTAACAATTATTATTATTTTATTTGGGATATTAAAAAAAGTTATTAAAATAATTTATACTTTGCACATGGAAAGAAATCCCCATGAGCACAGATCAATAAGAACGCAATTTATTGAGATTTCTAGAAGAACACACACTGCATTCAGGAAAATGTTACGTGTTTTAAATTTATAAATTTATTTATAAATTGGCATATCTGTAGTTCATCATAAGCATCAAATTTATTCAAAATATACTCGGAATCCTGATAAGTTTAGTATTTTAATCAAGAATATTAAATTGAAACAAACTTTATTTCACAGAAATAAATTTTATACCCCACAAATAAATTTTCAAGTTTTTTTTTTTCAGAGTCCAACTTTTTCTTCGATAAAGTTTTACAACATTCTCGTAAAGAGAAGAAATTTTTCTATTGAATACATGATAATAGAATTTTCTAAACTTTATGATAAGTATATTTTAAGACCAAGTATATTTTATTACCAAGAAAATATTCTTTCTTAAAGATACACTGAGAAAAAAATACTTAAAAATTTAATTGTGGCATATAAAGTTCATTTACAGAAATAAACTTTATATCCATATAAATTATCCTAAAAATATAAATTTACAAATATTTTATTTTTAATGTATTTTTAGTAACCATTACTTAAAAGAAGAAAAGTAAATTGAACCATCGCTTTTTTGTAGAATAATATTTTTAGAACAGTAGAATAATATTTTTTTGTACATACGATTTTCAATTTTTATTAAATTAAAAAATTATTGTATTAAATTTACACAAAGAAGATATTATAGTTTCTTTTCATATAAATTCTTTTCAGTTTTAGTATGTTTCTAGTATTGCAGAAATAGACTGTCAATAAAGTCTATTTTGGCAAGAAGCATAGCAAATTTCTTTGGAAATATAGTAAATAGCACATTAAAAATTTAAGGTTTTTTCTACCTCATGCCTATCAAATTTGTACGTTAAATCTCCCCGTAAACGTAACGCTCATTCATTTTCCGCTGAATTGCACTTTAAATTGAGCGAAAAAAATTGGAAGACGCGGCAATATTCTATATAAATACACGATGATTATCGTTATAAATCACCAAAATGCATAGATTATTTACAGTATGAAGAAATATTCTAGAATAATAAATCTCTCTCTTACTCTCTCTCTCCAGAAAGTAAACTTTCCCGCTAATCATATCAGACCGAAACGATCAAAACGACAATTAATCGAGCTGTTTCGATAACAACGATTTTATCATAGAAAACCGGATTTTGGTGAATTTTTCGCGCCTTTAAAATAACTCCGATGAGAAATCACCTGCTGCGAACGACAAGTGCATATGTGAGCGCAGAAATATCAATTCCCGATCATTACAGGTCACGGGGACTTATCCCCATTAAAAACCCGCTAGAAGACACTGCGTGGTCGTATTGGATAATATCAATAATATCTGCTGATTATATTCCGAGCATCGATATATCATTTAACACTCACCCTTTGCGCCGTTTTGCGACTGCTGTTGGGTTTTTGGAACTTTAAACAGCAGATAAAACATCCTCCTAGCTGTGCGATAGCGAGACTAGTTCCTCAAGAGTGAATCGCGACGTGACCGAGTATTGAATATATATACACCGACGTGAAAAAATTAGACACAACGATCATTCACCGTTGGCAGCTAGTTGCTGCACTTCGCGTTATTAAGCATCGACTAACAGCACTACCCGAGCAGAGCCGAGCCGCGGACGCGTCATCTATCTACGATTCCTTCTTTTGTTTACGCCACCGGCTAGAGTAGGGACAACTGATAGCGTTTTCGATCGAAGCGGATTTCATGCGTTTTAGCCGCGGAGCCGGAGCGAGCTGGACTAACTCGCTAACAAATCGCAATCTCGTTGAACGGACACTACCGTTGCCATTACCGTTGGAACGCAGACACGCAACGTTCTTAGACTAAACCGTCCCGGGGAGAGTGAGTTGATCCAGATCAGGAGAAAATCACTTGAAATCGATAAAACATTGTTTTGCATAATGTGTAAAAGAGAGGAAGAATGTCTAAGAAATAAAAATTATTTATTCGACAAGTATTATAGTGTAACATATTTACTTTTACTAATATGAAATATTACTTAATAAAAACATATACATTTTCTTCAAACTTTCCCAATAGTAGAATATTCTATGAACATTCTTTTATATTATAAATATATAAATATCGGCTTATAGAATATTGTACGTATATTCATAGATTATATCAGATTCGAATATTCTCTGAAATTAAGAATATTTATATTACATAATAATATTCATAGAATATCTTGTGCTATCTGGGTTAGCTTTTCACAAAAATAATTGTGATTATTCTATTTAAATGAAAGAATTTAGTATATATATATATTTGTTATTTGTAATAAATAACATATTTACTAATCTGTCGAATAAATATTTTTATTTTTTAGATATATTTCTAGATATTTCTTAGATATTATAGATATTTTTAGATTTATTTCTCTTAAAATAATCCTGGATATTCTTATTGTTTTGATCTTTAAATACGAATATTTAAACTTTCAAGTAGCTTCTAAGTATTCGGATATATGAATTATCTAAATATCTGAAATCGGATATTCGAGTTATTCGCAAATAATTTGAATTTAAAATGTCACATTCACCCGCTATCCGGATAATCGGATACCCAAATGGTGTCAGATCCGAACGAAAATTGAAATCCTATTTTCAACATAGAGTACACGTATATATTTAATATATGAATATATATTTTACATTGAAAGTTTAAATATTCATATCTAAAAAACGAAACAATAAGAATGCCCAGGATTGGATAGAACGTTAATGTTTTAACCTTACTAACAATTATTTTCCTCTAGTAAACTTTATTTTCGCACAAAGACCAATGTTTGGCTACTATGAGTTTAATATAGTTATTTGATCTCAGAGCTTAATATTTTTAGATTTTATTTTGAACCTAGAATTTTCAACTTTCAATGATTAGATTATAAAATTTAATTCTGAAGTGACATAAATATGATTAGATAACGAGATTTCTCTCTTTCTTGTGGAATTATCTGACGAACGTTCATTCATAGTTCGTTATTTTCTGTTGATGATATTCGAATTAAAAAAAAAAAAAGAATTGAGAACGTATTTAAACACATATCAATATCCCTGAAAAGGTTAAAGAAATAAACTGCGCATAAGACGGCTGACGACGAGATTGAGATAGCAAGATGTTTTCTTTGCCACATGATATTGTAGGTAGGATCGATGTAGGGGAAACAAAAAATAGTAAAACAAAAAGATAGTGAAAGAAAGAGGGGACACATTATATGTCTATATGTTTGCTTATCTTCCTTCGTTTTTCCCATCAACTAGATAATTATACGAATTTTATTATCTGTTGCCTCTCTTGATAGTGCTGATTTCAGCTCTCTAACGGGAATTCACAATCTATCCCTTTAATCTATCCCTTAAACTAATGACGAAATTATAAAATCTATCACTATAAATTATATATTATCGATTTATACAAATTAGCTGTAGTTATACAAGAATAATCCAACCTACGCGAAGTAAGTTTTCGAAAAAAAATAAAAATAAAAATTTTATACATGATTTAAAAACTAAAGATAACACTAAGGTCCTCGCAATCGTGCAAGAAGTTAAACAAGATTAATTTTCTTCTCTTTAAAGAAATTCGTTGACAAGCTCAATCCTCAAAAAATAGGAAAAAAAGACGCTACTGGTAGAAAATAGCATAATTATAAAATAAAAATTGTTTTTTAATTACTGTTAGACGCAAGGTTTGGATCAATTTTAGATTATCTGTTAGTAACAAAAAATCAGAAATCTTAGTTTTGTGAATTGGATTATTCTTGCGTAACTATAGCCAATTATGATGTTTCCGCATAAGACGGGATATAATTACACAGATATAATTACTCGATCTGAAATCGAGAAATAAGCAGATTTTCAGTGAACTTTTTAACACTCGAGATAACTTTAACGACTTCAAATTCAAAGATCAGATCTTCATATACGAAGTTGCGACGCGCAATAAAGTAGCAAACACATTGTTTACATTTTACGGATCATTTTTTCTTTTTCTGTCATTTTATCGGCTCGTTTTATCTCGAGTGGCATAATGAATAGCGTGATACCGATCTTTGTCGGAGTTCATTATTCTCTATGAGAATTACATTATTCGTGTTCATGAAAAATTACAGATTTTTATCTTTGCAACTCACTTCGATACAATGATTAATAACTATTGTATTATTGTATTATTGTATTATTAATAATAATATTAATATCCTATATAATATCCTATCCAGTATTAATATTAATCATCCTCTAGAAATGATATAATATCTAGCAGTAATCTTTCAATATTTATCACTGGTGTAAGTATGCTAAATCCAGATAGAGAGCACAGAGAATTCAAAAAAATTTCAAAAAGAATTCAGTCGTATGTCATTAATTCTGAATTCCTTTTCAAATGCAAAAAATTCTTTAGAATTTAGTTCGATAAAAAGAATTCTTTTTACATCTAAAAGTGAACTCAGAATTGGTGACATACGACTGAATTCTTTTTGAAATTTTTTTGAATTCTCTGTGCTATCTGAATTACATACTTACACCAGTGGTAAACGTTGAAAGATTACTGCTAGATATTATATTATCATTTCTAGAGAATTGATGACATGCGACTTCTTTGCGATGAATTCTTTTTAAATTCTTTGTATTATCTGGAAAATATAAGAACGAGAATCTATAGAAACTGAATGGTTGACGAAAATTACAAGAAGAACACGAAAACGTTATAAGATAACCGTATTATTGAAATCAAACATTAATATTTATGAAAGATAACACGTGTATTTTATCGTAGAAATATTTTAACACATAGATAAGCAAAATGATTGTACTACCGCGTCTCATTAAGTTACGTGTAGAGTATAATTAATTGCATTTTGAAGATAGGTTACAAACCGTGAGCGAGGTGAGAAATAAATGCATCTTAAATCCCATTAATTATTGATACGCGTACTAAATAGTAACTTTCTATTAACATTGACATCTTAATATTGACAAAGCATATCAACGGAAACGCATTCAATCGATACAATAGTCTTCTTGATGACTATTATATCGGCTTAATATACCGTTGTTTATATACATCGTCGATATTAAGATTATTTAATAGAAAGTTACTATTTAATACGCGTATCAAGTGCACGATGTAAACCAGCCCAATGTATCATATATTTGATGATGCAAACGTCATACTGCGCAATCAATGGAAATCAACACAGCAGTTGACATAATAAGATAACATAGACACTCTGGACCGTGAATAGAATAATTTTAAAGAGGAACGAAAGAGACTTGGGAACTAAACTTTGTCTCTTTTTCAAGAGAGAAGGATCATTGTAAAAGTTATTTATGCCTATTTCTATCAGCATCGATTAAAACTTAATTTGAGTTTCTCTTTTCAGATAAAGACAATGCAGAACCTCAACTCAAATTGAGATTTAATTGACGTTAATAAAAACGGAGATTAGTAAGCAAAAAAACTAATTTAGATGATTAACTCATTTAGATACTAAAAACTGACTTAGATATTAACTAATTTAAATATTAATTCATTTCTTCGACTCATTCGGACGGGGTAAATAACATAAGTGACCCAATGTAAAAGCAACAACTTTTTGTTCGTGACTCAAATAATCGCCAGACGTTATCGCATTTATGTTAGAAGAAAATTATAATGTCATAATTTATGGTCGTAATTTATCCAGTCATTTTATGGGATTTTAACGCATTTTATAATTTTAGCGACTTTTAATTCTTTAGATATCACATAATCATAACTAACACCATTATCGCTAGAACGCGCAGACGTTAAACTGAGGATATCGTAGTTGTTATTGTTGGTTGGAAGACAATTTTGTCATGAGATTTGTATTTTGTAAGAAGCTTAGGTTATCACATATAGCTGCATGTTCGATCCAAACAACATATCGCGTGATTCTACATTTAATTGATTCAAGAATAGCTTGTTTATGATATACTGCGCGTGATATTTAAGAAAGATCGATAAAATACTATAATTTAATATAAGACACTTTAAAGAAATGTTACAATAATGATCGAGCGAAGGAGATTACACATATACACACACACACCTTAACATCTTACTAATTATTATTATCTTAATTGTTTAACTTTTATAGAATTGTATATCTTATTAATTATCTTAATTATTTCTCTAGGAGCGCCAATGCGCATATAACACGCTTTTAATGCGCATTTAAAGCAGTTGAATGCCAAACGCCACGCGCGTTGAATGCGCATTAAAAGCGCGTTATACACACATCGGCGCTCCTGGGTTAACTTTGAAAATTGGACTTTGTCCCTTTTGCAATAGTAAACAAAAAGGATTATCACAAAAATTTATAATTATAGTAAAAAGAGATCGATACAAGACAAAAAAGAGAGAACCAATGGATATATTAACATTCTGCAGTAATTGATTATATTTTTATTTGTACTATTTAAAAGGAGGGGGAATATATACAATTAGGCAAAAAATACACACATTTAAAATATAATTTAAGATGCATTACATATTTTATACATGTACTATGTAAAATATATACATTTGTATATATTTTACATTTAGAGACTGAAATATGTTATTAAAAAATTATTATGTTCTTTAGCAAGATAGAACTTACTGATAGCCTACTGCTATATTACTAGAAACATAATAAAATTGAAAAGTACATTTAAAAAACTATAATATAATATCATATAATTATAATATAATGTCCATGTAGAGGGGAGCAGACGATACTTGAGAATTAGACTTTATTTCTTTTGCAAAAGTATAAAGAGGAGAAGGATTATCATAAATATTGCTCTCGCAAGTAAAACTAGCTGATACAGCTTATGTAGATTTTTTTATAATTGGAGTTATTTGGACAATGAAAGGGATAAGTGACGTGAGCAAACGATATAAAAGCAAAACTTACGATCGCAACAGACGCAAATAATCGTTAGCCATTATTTCATTAACAACTTGATTCTTCTTGACTCTTTTTGAACCTTTATTCTGAATCTTGATTCTCTGGCGACAACTTTATTGATTCATTGACGAATTCAATGCAATTTGACGTTTTTTACGACTTTACGTTAAAGAAAAAGATACATGATCGACATGGGGACAAAAATTTGGTGGCGGGAAATATGTCTGTTACCGCGGCCGAAAGCTCGCGATTCGAGCAACAATAGACGCGTTCTCCATAGACAAGAACGAAGTTTGTAAGGCCATTGAAGAGACAAGGTTATCGGCCGAAATTTTCCCCATAGTTTCGAAATGGCACTTCACAGCGACAAAGATACACAAGGACAATAGCGTATTTTGTTGTGCGGGAAAGGAGGGAGAGAATGGAGGAAGATCGGCTTGATTTTACGTGCTCCCCGTGAAAAAGCGGGGCTTCCGCGCGCGCGTCCTTCGATTCGCTCGAATCGCTCGACTGTGCTGTAGTATTATTGGCTGCGTTCTGCAGAGAAAGCTTTAATTCAAATTCGTGAATCTGATTACTATATGCTTTTAGATTCAGCTAAGATTCAGAACATAGGCAGCACAAAGTGCCTTCAAGGGATGTCCTGGGGATGTTCTCAAAACGGCTTTAGAATGTCCTGTGGAGGTCTGTGCTGTTTGGAATCAGATTCACAAATTTTTCAACAGTTAGAACCCTTGCATAATGCCAAGCTACAGGCAATAGGAATAGACATTAGCCAATAGGAACAGGGAATAGAAATAATTAATCACAATCCGAATTCCTATTCCCTGTCCCTTTGACCTGTTGCCTGACATTCTGCAAGAGCCTTTACAAAGCAGCTTTCTCTGCTGAACGCAGCCCGCTGATACCACCGATTCGTGGCTCCGACGCGAAATAAATAGAATCCTTTTCCGTGAAATCAGCTTTCCGAATCGCAGCTTTCCGTTCCCGCAGGCCAAATGCGTCTCCGAAATTAGATTCGTGTATCTCCGCAGTTCAGGCGCGAGCGGACGGAAAGTATTTGTGAAAAACACACCGGATGTGAAATATCGATGTTTCGATAATTATCGTCGCGTCCCGCGCCCTCGCGGCCGCCGGGCGTCAGAAACCGGGTCATCCACTCGAATGAAAACAGAAATTTCGTTATTGATTAAATGCATACCGCGCGCGTATCGAAGGACGCGCGCGCGGAAGCCCCGCTTTTTCACGGGAAGCACGCAAAATCAAGCCGATCTTCCTCCATTCTCTCCCTCTCTTTCCGCTTTCCGCACAACAAAATACGCGGTTGTCCTCGTGTATCTTTGTTGCTGTGAAGTCCCATTTCGAAACTATGGGGAAAATTTCGGTCGATAATCAACGCACGATAACCTAGTCTCTTCAATAGCTTTACGAACTTCGTTCTCATCTATGGAGAACGCGTCCATTGTTGCTCGAATCGCGTCGAATCTGCGTAGGAAGACGCGACGCAACCCACACCATCGAATAGATAGTCGTTCGTCCAGAAAACGTTGGCGACGAATTGTTGCATGGAAATGCAGTTCCTCTTGGTATATGCATTCGGAAAAAGCGGGAAAGAGAGAAACAGCGAAAGGGAAGAGATTGCGAAGAGGGGGGAGAGAGAGAGGGAGGAAATGAGAATGCGCGACGCCGGCCGCGTTTCTTTCGCTACGCCGTTGTCACGTCGAGCTATCGAAGCGGGGAATACGAGAAATCGCGAACGTCAGGGGCTTCACGCGTAAGCGACGGGAATGAGGGAAAAGAGTCTATGCTGTGACTTTTCCTACCTTTGCATTGCCGCTGCATCTCCGTCGTCTGCACACGGCGCGTCTGACTAGAAGACTGCACGGACGCGCGGGGACGAGGAACACGCGGTTAGTCGATAAATTGACAGACGTCGACGTTAGGCGCTGCCAACGACGTATATATACGTAGACCGAGCGCGTTCGTACACTTCGACTATGCGGCGGCTGCAGCCGGAAGTCGAGGAGAGCCCTCGAATGCGAGTGAGAAGCGCGTTCCGTTTCACTCGTCCGCTCGTTCCATTTGCCAAGGGCCGAAGAACCATCCTCTATCGCTTGTTGATATCGTCGTGTCGATGTAGCTCTCGCCTCTTGAGATGCAGAGAAAGGTCTGATACGCGCAACGCAAATGTTGGGATATTTAAGCTTTAAAAGGCTATTATGTAGACGAAATAAATTCACAATTTTGATTTTTCTCATTGTGCGTTCCTCATTCCTGATGTTCTTGACAACCGTGAGACGCTATTGGCGGAGAATGCAGCGACATCTTCTCGCTGTGGGATAGAGCGAGAGAGTGACTGAGACAAAGCGACTTCTTCCTCTGTCCAAACTGTCAACTTCCGGTCTCGCTTCGCAAATGGAACGCTCAGCTGTTGTGTGCGCGCGTATGCAATGGCTGCATTCAGCAGACTCAACAGTTGCACAACAGTTGAGTAATTTGTCAATGTAATTGGTCTAGATTTAGGGATCTAATAGCAAGAACCAATAATCGTTGATTGCTCACTGAGCGCTTTTTCTACTGAATGCGCCCAATGCCTGCGTTCAGCAGAGAAAGCTACTTTGTAACTACATTACAAATTCGCGAACCTGATTAATATATGCTCTTAGGTTCTAAGATTGAAAGCATGCAATAGATTCACGAATTTTTCAACAGTTGCAAAGCAACTTTCTATGCTGAACGCAGCCAGTGTGTTGTTGCGTTGCGCTGCTCTCGTCGATGATGTCGAAGGAACGCGTATGTTGTCGGAAATAAAAAAAATAACAGGTGAAGATGGAATACGCACAACATAAAATCTAACCCGCTGTTAAATTTATCATTTGAAGGCGGAAAAACGTTTCACATTTTGTTATTGAATTCTGTTTGAAAAAACTGAGCCCCATCTGAACTGCAGTTGATTCGTACCGCGATCGGTGAATACACGGCGACGTGTAGCGGAGATCATGGGCACTATTTTATGCATCTTCAGAGGAGGTCAGTTGTGGGACTATGTTAAAATAATAGCAAAGAAATAGAAAGAAATTTCCTGTCTATACAATCACGTGTGACAACTCAACGAATCGTTGCACGACAAATCGTTGCACGTGATTGTATAGACAGGAAATTTTTTTCTATTTCTTCGTCTATTTTTTACATAGTTCTACCACTGTTTTTTAGTTGAACTATCTGATCTAGTAGGTTAGGCGACAGATTCCCGAAAAGTGGAGGGGATAATGTTGGTACCAAAGAAAATCTCTACACGATATAATTTAAAGATTCTGTTCTTTGTAACTGCACTGCTAAATTGGTGCAATAAATTGAAATGAGGCAAGTATACGTTTTCTCACTCTAATCTTTTGCATTGGTTCAGCAGTGCAGTTACAAAAAACAGATCTTTAAATTATATCGTGTAGAGATTTCTCTTGGTACCAACATTATCCTCTCCACTTTTCGGGAAACTGTCGCCTAACTGATCTAGTACACACTGGTACAATAGGTTAGAATGAGATAAATATATTTTGTTAGTCAGGCAGTTCAGCTAAAAAGAATAAACTTAGGCCTATTCTATATTGTAGATTTTCGCATGCGTATCTCATTTGCACACCGTCGGGCGATGCACGACGCGACACGTGATATGCGACGACAATATCCAATGAGCGTACTGATATTCCAGAAAAACTATATCATTGGATATCGCGCGTCATATATTGTGCTGATCTGCAAAAGCCATGAGTTCCCACTTAGCGCGCTTAGAGCATATATAGGGTGTCCCGAATAGAAATTTCTATTAAATAATCTTAATATCGACGATATATATAAACAACGGTATATTAAGCCGGTATAATACTCATCAAGAAAATGAATTGATTAAACGCATCGCCGTTGATATGCCATGTCAATATTAAGATTATCTAATAGAAAGTTACTATTTAGTACACGTATCAAGTGCACGATGTAAACCAGGCCATTTATATCATTTAATACGCGTATTAGTTTAGTACGATACTCCTACTTGATACGCTCGCACCAAATTGATCTATCAGTGTTTACATCGTATGTATTAAATATTTAGTACGAATTTGATACGAATATAGTACCTGATACGCGTATCAAGTGCACGATGTAAACCAAGCCTATACTTTTGAGGCGTTTTTTCGTTTCTTGGCAACGGTCGCGTTTGGTTTGTTAGTTTGATCCACTTAATGCTCGCAACGTCGCGAGCGTCATTTATCTTTGTTGCTCGAGGCGTTGTGAACGTTAAGTGAACCAAACTAATCAACCAAATGCTACCGTGGTCACGAAACGAAAAAACGCCTCTGCTGTAGCAGCGAGTGAAGCCGGAAGTTGGCAGTTTAAAATAGAGTGAGAAAGTTGATTTGCCCCTAGTGCTTTCTCATTCCATCATATAGAAAGAATATGGCCGCTGTCAAGCTGTCAAGTGCTATATATAATGCAGTGCAGAATTAAAAGAATAAAACCGTATATTTCACTTATCTCGATATAAAATTGATATTTATAATATTTTATGCTGTGTATAAATAATCGTAGCAATTGCTCTGATCCTGTTCTCATTTCATTATCAAATGAAAAAGGTTAGGTTGCTATGACGGGATACAGTTCTTGGAGTTACACGACAAAATCCATAAAAAGGGAGAGGATAGCGTTGGTACCAACGAAAACCCCTAGGTAACTTCCTTCCTTCCTTCAATATTTGGCTAGAGGCGCTGCCACGGCTCAAACTCCAACGCCATTACTCCAATCCCCTAGGTAACTCAAATTAAATTTCTGTGAATTATTCAGGATTAACACCGCGTCCAATGTCCGACGTACGACGTCCGATATCCAATAGGAGAACAGCTGTTTAATAGAGGATTCAATTCTCCATTGGAAAGCTATTCTTTTATTGGATATCGGACGTCGTACGTCGGACATCAGACGCGATGTGAATTCTGCATTAGTAACATTGAATAAGTAGTGATGTTGGTTAGTCGAAACCTTCTTGACGTAAAGCTGGCCACACACACTTTCGTAACAGTAACCGTAAGACGTAACGTAGGTTGGGAGTATACATTAATTTTAAGGGATTTTTTGGTAAAAATGTGGCTTTATTGTGAAAAAATGGTTACAAATTGATCATTCAAAATATTGTCCATCGCTAGCCACTACTTTTTCTGATAATAGGTAGATTCCTCGTCGAAAGAACGACACATCTTTTGACGCTATCCACGAATCAACCCATTTTTTTATATCCTCATAAGAATGGAAGCGCTGTATTCCGTAACCACTTACCGACAATTGTCGAATCGGTAGACGTCGTTGCGCAGCTTTTCTATGGTATAAAAAAGCTGCGCAACGACATCTACCGATTCGACAATTATCGGTAAGTGGTTACGGAATACGGCCCCTGCTCAGACAGGCCATGAGTCATCGATCGATAGGTGATAATTGGAAGGAGCAATATCTGGAGAATACAGTGGGTGTGGTAGGACATCCCAGTTAAGTGCTTCTAACGTTTCCTTGACCGGTTTCGCAACATGTGGCCGAGCGTTGTCGTGCTGGAAAATCACTTTATCGTGTCTTTTCGCGTAATCTGGCCGTTTTTACTTCAATGTTCGGCTCAATTGCATCAATTGTTGTTGGTAACGTTCCCAGTGATGGTTTCGTTGGGTTAGAGCAGCTCATAATACACTACACCCAGCTGATCCCACCAAATACAGAGCATGAGCTTGGCGCCATGAATATTCGACTTTGCCGTCGATGTTGATGGTTCGCCTGGCCTGCACCATGATTTGTTGCGCTTCGGATTATCGTAGCGTATCCATTTTTCATCATCCGTCACGATACGATACAAAAAACTTCTTTCTTGCTTCAATGCTGAGCGTTGAAGCAAAAACGGTCAGATTACGCGAAAAGACGACAAAGTAATTTTCCAGTACGACAACGCTCGGCCACATGTTGCGAAACCGGTCAAGGAAACGTTAGAAGCGCTTAACTGGGATGTCTTACCACACCCGCCGTATTCTCTAGATATTGCTCCTTTCGATTACCACCTATTTCGATGACTCATGGCCTGTCTGAGCAGCACTTCCATTCTTATGAGAAGTAAGAATTGACCAATTATGTTGAGAATCGTTGAATCGTAAGATCGCCATTTTTATGAATACTCGATTACAATTGGTCAATTCTTATGTTATGTCTTACGGTTATTGTTACGAAAAGTGTATGTGGCTTATACGTGTGATGTTTTGACATAAGTGTGTCGTCGGACATTGTGTGCACGTCGCATATGTAAAATAAATCCCAATCTACAATAAATGTAGCAAGCTTTAAGTTTTAAGAAATTGACCAATCACAGTCAAATGTGAAAAGAATAATCGACTGTAATTGGTTAATTTCTTAAGGCTTAAAGTTTACTACATCTTTTGTGGCTCGGGACTAATAAATATTTTATAAATGTATATGTGTGTATTAAATGCATTGTGACGTGTAACTAATAGCATGTTCGACTGGCTCTGAGTTAACCCACTCTGGGTTATTCAACCTACGTTTATTAGTCGAACAAGTACTTATAAGCTTTATGATTGGCTAGTAGAGACTTGTGACGTCATTAATCGCTCTTGGAGCGATTAATCCAGAGCCAGTCGAACACGAAAAAACGCTTAATATAGAAATGAGAACTCTGATTGGTCAATTTTCTTATGCGTTGTGCATTATGCCTTTATGCAAGAGTATGTGCTTCCCACTTTACGCGCTGTAAGCGTCATTCTATCTTTATCACTCATTACATGCGGGAAGAAGATAAAATGACGCTTACAGCGCATAAACGCCCAAAGCGAACGCAGCCTTTATGGGGGACTCGTTTTGGCGGAATACTTAAATGTGAAACGGAATTAAAATTCAATCATGAAGTTTACAATTGATCAAATTTTTTTACGAATTTAAGCAGTCTCGATTTTTTCTTGAATAAAATTTAATAATAGAGAAAATAACAGTTAATTTTATAAATTGTAAACATAATTGAAAGAGTGTATAAAACTGAAAGACATAACGTATAATCTGCGAAGTTTTGTCTGTAAAAGTTTAAAAACTCCTCAAATTCTCTAATATCAACAGCCGTCGACAATATTAATGCAAATAATATGAAATATCTATTAGTTCTATATTCCCTATAAGAACTAATATACATAAAATACAACAGGCAGAATCATTAATTTATTAATTATTAAATGCATTTATTGAACTTATATATATATATACTCGAATATGTAAACTAATTAAATTATTAAATTACATATTTATATAAGTTCATCTTAAACAGGCTTCAGTTGTTGAGAATGACGTATTTAAATGACATACTAAAATAAAAAGATTTTTTTCAACATAAAATTATCAATTTAGAGACACCAAACCTATTTGTTTGAATAATTTAGTATCGCAAGTTCCATCGAATATACAAGTAAACGAGAAAATCTTGTTATAACTTTCACTTTGTTTCTGGAAACTATATATAAAATTTCGGTTATGTGATTCTCCAATACGACCGTCCCTATAAATATTTCGAAAACTGTGGTAGAAATCAAGATGTTCCTTCCTCCTCTTTTTACTTCACTGAGAAACATCGTGATCTTCATTTCTGCAGTTACACCGTGTCTTAAAAAAAGGTCGATAGTTTTCGTATAATTACATACGCACCGTCTTCAATTGTGTATTAACAAATCGCTTTTGTCACAGTCCGCGCGAGAATTACTTGATAATTAAGTTATTTTTCTCTCAACAGTTTCTCATCTTTATATATCATTTCTCGTCTTGAAAAGAATCGGTGTGAAGCCGGCGCTACTAGCTCGATTTACTCACAACATTCGCTTCTGCACATTTAGGAACTACTTGGCAGCAATGAACGGTGACGCGAGCGACTCGCACAATACAGCTGCGTGTCCTATTTATAATCGTCTTCTTTTCCTCACTTATGATCTAGTAATTATTCTAAGCGTGTTTTCATATCTTTCTTTCTCCTTTATCCCATGAAGAATAAAATAGTCTTGATACAAACATTGGATCTCAAACGAGAACAGATTGTTATACTGCGAGATTTGAATTAATACAATTATTCACTCCCTCTTCTCTCTCTTTCTCTTCCTTTCTCTCTCTTTCTTAATGTTTCGTATGATCGGAAACTTGGAAGTCACAAATTCAAAACGACAAGACTATGAACAAATCGAGAGTCATAATGAATGACGTATGGTTGCACAAAAAGATGTGTTAAAGGGAGAAGAGCTAGAAAAAGAAAAGGAGAGGAAAGAGAGAGAAAGAGAGAGAGAGAAACAGAGATATAAAAAATATTTTATTTTAGTCTTAAGGACGAAATTAGGAATTGTATTGTGAAAGAATAAAAGGAAGTATTCTAAGCTACGCCAAAGTGTCCTTAACGTTTCCCGTTATTATAGTTGAGAGCTCGTAAAGGTGCTTTGAACGTAGATGCAGACTGTTGCTGGATCTGATATGCTAGAGGATGGATTTTAAAACCGTATAATCTGAAAAATAAAAATTCCTTCTTTAATTTGATTTTTTCATAATCTATTTACGTACAAAAATGTACGTACTTAAACATTCAAATTTTAGTTATATCAAATATATCTTTGTGTCTTATATTTAAAACCAAACGCAATTTATCATGTTTATACTCTGTGACGAAACTTTGATTAAAAATAAATGTTACTCAAGATTCAATGTCGCGCTCAACTTGAATTAGGTAGCTCCTAAAAGTCTCTAAAATCAACGCATATCGTAAAATGAAAGTTTTGGAATTCGACTTCATTTTCTTAACGAGTAATTATTATTAAAATTTTATCCTCGATTGTCTTCTGACTCTCTTATTTTGTTGCCTCTTACGGCTTACGCGTCGACGGGTGACGTGCAATACTTGCCTGGGTATAAATTGATTTTGCGCACGCTTCGGTCTGTATTCGGGGTGAACCATAAACAACATATGCGGAAATCCCGTCCCAAAGTATGCTCCGTCTGTATGATGATGTCTCGAGCTCTTCGGCGTGTAAACGTCCATGCACTTGGGACAGTAGCTCTTGACCATTGCCTCACCAGGCACGTCGCTAAGACCCAGTGGCAACATCGGCTGGGACTCGCAGTAGACGCGCGGACAGTGACCGAAATCGCCCGCTTGATACTTCTCGATCATCTGGGCGATGCCACGATTCGTAAGAATGTAACGCGCGTGAATAAGACCGTACAGCATCTCCGCGGCTTGCTCAATCAGGTCGGATTGATTCGGATTGTCATCCAAATCATCATCTTACAAACAAAAGTGGAAGATTAGTTTGACTGACTTCACACAGAAGTAATAACATAAAGTTACTTAAAGGTCTCAGAAGTAATATATTTAATGATAATTATAATTTGTTTTGCCATTGGTGGCTATTTACCTGGCTCAAGATCAAGGATCATATCTAATGCTTGACGATAGTGTGGCACTTGCTCATTCAACCCTGTTAAGTTGAATTTGTCTTGAATGTAGTCCTCATCCACCTGGATACACAATAGAGAAAATTAATGAATGTTCACATTTGAATATTGACCAGAAAATCACAAATATTTAAAAAATTTATAATATAGACTTATATAATCACTATGATGAGGTTGCGAGACAAAATAAGAATCAAATTGAGAATTTAAGCATTTCAAAGCATCGTGGTGTTTTCTTTAGGTAAAAAAATATATACACCATAATTATATAGAGTATACATAGAAATAAGTTTCTTTTAATTGTATACTATTCTTAAGTTACTGTTTAATATTACTCCAATTCTATAAACTCACAGTAAGAGCCTCACCATAAATTTCAAAGAAAGTATACTCATTCTATTTCTCGTTGCAAGTAACATTTGCAAAATTAAGATAATCTATAGATCTATCTTTTTTTAGATATACTAGTGCTGAACTTTGTTTCATCTTTCTTCAATGCTGTATCATATATTTATTTCATCCTAGAGGCAAAAAGTACAACTTAGTTCAGCTAAAAAGAATAGACTGCATGAAGAATAGCAAAAGGTCTGTTCTTTTCCAAAGAACTTCCTAAACTAGTATACATTGATACAATAAATTAGAGTGAAATAAAATATATTTGTTTCACACTAAAGCTAGCAGCATACGATGCTTGTTTCCATGCTAGTTTCCATGCTTGCTGGATGGAAATGCTCTGTTCTAATTAGTACATTTCTGAAGATGGATGGAAATACACCAACCAAAACAGAGTATTTCCATCCAGCAAGCAATCCAACATGAAAACAAACACTATGTATGCCACTGGCTTAACTCACTGCTCAAGTATACATCAATTGAGGAAGTTTTTTGAAAAAAAACAAGCCTGAATGATCTGAAAAGTTACATTCCCCAAAGTTAGGAAACAACTTATACTTTCCTCAAAATCTAAGGTGTGACATCTACTCTTATCATTCCAGCATTCCAATGCTATGTCTCACAGAACATTCGAGCACGTGAATGTGCTGCAGCATGCTGATGGCACTCACCTCGCAAAAGAACTCATTCCCTCGCAGACCGCAAAACCACGAGATCCAAGACACCTCCTCGGAGCTGCTCATCTTTCTGTGGCAGAAGAAACCACGAGGGGAATCCCGTTAGTACTGTGCCCACGGTACGCGCGGACGGGAGTTGGGTGACAGCGAGGGTAGGTGCGGCACTGTCGTGATGGAAGTGCACCCGGATCTCGCAGGCTTTCTCGCTCGCGTACGATAGCAACGTGCACGAGAAAAACACGTCGTCGACGCGTGCTCGAGCGCTCTCGCACGTCGGATTGTGAGGTGAGTGGTTGTTTGGTTAGAGCGGCGCGAATTCCGGCCGAAGAGAAGAACGTCGAAGGGGGAGGAGAAAATGACGAAGGGGTAGGAGCAACGGTCGCCGGACGGGGGTAGCGCGGGGTGTGCTCGGATGGAGCTCGTTTTACTAGGCAAGATGCCCGACAAGTTACGTCCCGTTCCGGCGCGTTCACACCTACGTTTCCGTGGTCATCGCTGCTTCGTCAGCTGTTTTGCGAGCACGACGTACAGTCCGACGCGGCCAGGAAGCGCATCGCTCGTGCGAATTGCCGACGCGGGGCCCGGCGGCTCGATGAAAAACCCAAAAATAAACAGCACCTCGCGGCTTACCTTTTCGTGCTTTGATTAGCCACGCTTGCTGTACTCTCACGGACACAGAGGGCGTAGTAGAGGACCGCGGTTCGACTCATCACAAGTGACGACGCCTTTGGCGCCTGGCGGAACTTAAACCAAATATGGCGACGGTGTTTGACCGCAGTCACCAGCAGAGTCCGCCTTTATCGTGTTGTCGAGAAGTGTCGAGCGAAATTTGTAATGTGACTTCTCTCTCGAGAAAGCCGTTGTGATACTTGTTCGCGAGTATCTCGTCTCTTCCTACTTCTCGTAGTTCAGCGTTCGGTGGTCAGCGTTCCTCTTGTTTCGCAGAAATCACTTGTTATTCTTCAAATTCATCCGAGCCAGCCTTTTCGTTACACACATAGTTTCAATACGAGGTTATATGGCAACCGCACAAAAACGCTTGCCGTGCGACAAAAAGTGACTAGGTAGCCAATGAACTCCAAGCTCTTATGGGAAAGTTGCCAATCAACGAACAATCCAAGATGACTTCCTTCATGCGCGTGATTCAAAGCAGTTCTGTGCTGTAGCAGCGCCGATGTTCATGCGTTCGCGCGGAGAAATTGAACCAATCACGTGTGAGATAGAAGAAACGCGCGATTGGTCGTTTGTATTTGTACGTAACGTGCAGTCGTTGGAGCTTTTCAGTTCGTCGTTTTTATTCATGTTCCAAGTTTTGTGTAATCTATATATATCTAATTAACATCCAGTTTAAATTCAAGAAATGGAAAAAAAGAAATGGTACAAGAGTGAGTACTTTATATCAACGATCACGTGATCATAATGTGTGTATAAACTAGGCGTCATGTATATATGCTTTAATATATTTTCTGTTTGACTGTTATTATTCTGTCAATTGTAATTATAACGTTAAGTTTGTTCTTTTTAGTTAAACTATCTGAACTGATATAATAAGTTAGAGTGAGACAAGTATATTTTATACCAGTTCAGATAGTTTAGCTAAAAAGAACAGACTTATTATGATTGTTCAGTAGCATTGGTGTTTAATAATTATCCCCTTTGATTGACACATATGTTTTTGGATCCATTAACAATTTAAAGATATACTTTCATAATTAATAATCTGAACGAAATTAGTAAGCTGAACACAATTATAACTTCAGTATGGTCCAGAAAGATATACACTAAGTTCCCAAAATAGGACAGATAGTCAAAATACTGTCAATCTGACGTCATTTGTATCAAAAAATTATATAAATTTGGTCAATATTTTGTTAAAATGATGTCAGATTAACATTATTTTGACTGTTTTACCTGGGTCGTTTCTTGCGCGTTTTTATGTTGAGAGCATCATTCTATTTTCCTTCAGCATGTAATGAGTGATAAAGATAAAGTGATGCTTTCATCATAAAAACTTGCTAGACGAACTTGCCTTGGAATTTGTCCTACAATAAAGTCTGAAAAAATGTTTCGCACTGACTGTACGTACAAATTTATCGCGTATGAAAGTTGTGTCATAACCTCGAATAAACTGAGAAAAACAAAGAACACATTTTGCTTTATTTTAATCGCAAGAATGATGCAGAATGCTGATACAGCAACTGTGAAATGATGTGTGGCTTCTCAATCTAATGCAATCCGACTAGATTCAAATTCTACCTATAGTGAATTATGAGTCTCATAATTATGAGTATGTTAACGGTATATTTACGACTTTATTGTCAGCTATAAAAATAACGAGTTGATAACGCCAAAGTCAAACAATCATGCATATCTCCTAGATTCCACTCAGTATCGCGATTGGTCTCAATGCGACCGGTTTTCTTCTTAATTTATTCAGATTCTGGTAATTTCACAGCATATCGACTCAAATCTCAACGAATCGTACATACAATTCTCAAGAAACCAACGTAACTTCTTTCACGAGATAACGGCGGTTACGCAAGTTAAATCTTTCAGTTTAATTCAGCCTAGGCTAAGCAAAACAACGTCATATCAACGCGTTTGTGTGAATTCATGTGTATGTGTATCAAGAATTACACAACGTATACATTTATATTCCTCGACGACGAGTAGTATAGTTATTATCATAGCAATTACAGCAGATAAGTCGGCACACGCGTCGTGAACTAGGATCGTTTAAAGTCTTAAAAGTATGGTGAGTGAGTGAATATGGGTGTGTTCGGGAAGCTCGCTATTATGCTATCATATCATTCTATCCTTGTATATTTAAGGTTGTATTCCAAAACATCTTTTTGAGGAAATTTTACTCGGTACTCTATAGTATATGTAACGCGTGAACTATAGGCATTGAGTAAAGTTTTCCTCAAAAAAGAATGCAACGATAAGGAGCGATAAAGGTAGAAAACGTGATGACGTTGATAACGTGCTCTCTGAACCTTTATACATACTGGAGTAAGTCATCATAGGTTTGGTGGTAAGGTTGCTTTGTCTGAGGTTCGCTGATTGGTTAAGTATAAAGTGAGACAGCCTTACCACTAAAGGCTCACTCCAGGCTGCGTTCGGGAACGTCACCCAAGTGTACCCGTTACGTTGAAATGAGCGAGATACAAGAGTGAGATAAAAAGAGAAGAAGAGTACTCGAGTGACGTTTCCGAACGCAGCCCAGTACGTATAAAGCTCACTGCCCCGACACACACACACACATATATATATATATATATATATATATATATATATATATATGTATATATCAGATGTGTTCTTTTTAGCTGCACTTCCTGTACTTGCTGTACCTCTTCCCTATCTTACTTCCCATTTTCCATTTTCTTTGTGTTCCCTTCTGATGCTCTAATATACATGCTTATTTCTTTCAGATGCAGACAAAATAACATATAGTGTAGTTAAACAATAAACTGTTAGTGAATTGCGACAGAACGTAAGGAGGTGGGTGACGTTGTATATATTTAAAGACGCCATGTTTACGCCCCACCGTATGCTACGACCGTGCGTACATTTGATAAGGAACACGCGCTCCTTACAGTCGACAAGTTTCACGTCATCACGAACGTTGCTCGCGCAAGAGCTCCGTCGTCAACACCCATTGACAGAATCGCTCGTAAAGACCTTCAGTGCCTCGTTTGCGACAATGGCAAAAATAAAGGTGAGTTATTGTTCATTCAAAACTGACGTATGTTGTACAATTGATATGGTATCACTCCCTAACGAAATTATAATTCTTATAACTGCAATAGGCCAATTGTGTAACTTTTAATGACAGAGAGAAAGTCGACAGTGTCGATGTTGCACACTTCCGTTTTTTCGCTGTAGTATTGAAATCCTTTGATTGATTTTAACTTTTTCTTTTTGATTAATTTTTTTCTTTTTAATTGATTTCAATTGTTTTGTCAAATAGTACATACTATATGTATTGGATATAAAGATGGGAATCAAATATAATAGCACTCACATTTCAATAAACATGGAAAATCTGTAAATACTTATTTATTTTTTTTCCAATATAAGGCACACATATTTAATTCATGAAATGTATTTCACCTTTAAGATTTTTCTCCTTTATATATTTATCGATACAATTTGAGTCAAAGAAAAATCTGTTTTGAAAAGAGATTAAATTTTAAAAAGTACATGGAGAAAGACATGATAATGGCAACTATATGAGTTTTGTACATAGAATCAATGAAATATAGTTTACTAAACTAGTTTGTGTTGAGAACTATACTATATATAGAACTGAGTCAGTTCTCCTGACTATTTAGCTTTAGTTGTAATAACTTCAAAATAATTCATTAAACTATATATATTAATTCTACATATAAAATTTTTATAGTCACCTATATTGTTGTCATTCAGTTGCGCTTGCAACTAGTTGCCATCACCATAAACCTGTTTTTTTTTTTATTCAACTAGTGCTGCATTGGAGAAAATTTTGTTCCCTTTCCCTTCTTCAACTCAGTTATATTTTATTATTTTATTCAAATATAATCTTTGCCTTATGGCTTAGAATGGCTTCCATTCTATATATGTTATATATCTCTAATTGCTTCTTTCATCACTGTTTATCTTATCAAAAGATATGGTAGCACTTTGCGCTAAATGAACATGCAAAATGAGAATATTTACGTGACTTACGTATATATTTACGCGACGCCTCTTTAGTTCATTAGAGGCAAAATTATATATTAAACATTAAGCGCAAAGTTCAGTTATATACTTATTTTATTATATATTATATTGTATTATGTTTTATTGTTTTATTATGTTTTATTACATATATATTATTATATATAAAACTCTAAAGAAAATGCTCCTTCTTAGCCTAGCTCAGCTGAAAAGAACAGTCTTTGTGTTTTTTCTCTGAGTATAGAGGCAAGCCAAAAAGAAAACTGCCTTTGAAAACACAAAGATTCTTTAAACGTACTTATGTGACTCTCCTAGGCAGGACCAGTTGTAGACATCCTTGGAGATGAAATGACACGCATCATATGGGACTCAATCAAGCAGAAGCTGATTTTGCCTTACTTAGACATAGAACTGCATACCTACGACTTAGGTATTGAGCATCGCGACGAAACGGACGACAAGGTGACGGTGGAGTGCGCGGAGGCGATCAAACGCTACAACGTCGGCATCAAATGCGCCACCATCACACCCGACGAGAAGCGCGTGGAGGAGTTCAAGTTGAAGCAAATGTGGAAGAGCCCGAACGGCACCATCCGTAATATACTGGGCGGCACAGTGTTCCGCGAGGCGATCATCTGCAAGAACATTCCGCGTTTGGTAACCTGTTGGAAAGAACCGATTATCATCGGCAGACACGCACATGCTGATCAGTACAAAGCCACGGACTTCGTTGTGCCGGGTCCAGGCAAGCTGGAGATCACATGGACAGGTACATCCGGCGAGAAGATTCAACATACGGTCCATGACTTCAAAGGCCCGGGCATCGCCCAGGCGCAGTACAACACCGACGAGAGCATCCGCGCGTTCGCTCACAGCTCGTTCAAGTACGCGCTCTCGCGCAGTTATCCGCTCTACCTGTCGACCAAGAATACAATCCTGAAGAAGTATGACGGCCGGTTCAAAGACATTTTCCAGGAAATCTACGACAAGGAGTACAAGTCGCAGTTCGAGAAGCGCAAAATCTGGTATGAGCACCGACTGATTGACGACATGGTGGCGTACGCGATGAAGTCTGACGGCGGTTTCGTTTGGTCATGCAAGAACTACGATGGCGACGTGCAGTCGGATTCAGTGGCGCAGGGCTACGGCTCACTGGGTCTTATGACTTCGGTGCTGATATGTCCGGACGGCCGTACGGTGGAGGCCGAGGCCGCTCATGGCACCGTCACTAGACACTACCGTCAGTATCAGCAAGGTAAGGAGACATCCACCAATCCAATCGCGTCGATCTTCGCGTGGACGCAGGGCTTGCTGCATCGCGCCAAGCTTGACAAGAACGCCAGCCTGAAACATTTCGCCGAGACGTTGGAGAAGGTCTGCATCGATACCATTGAGTCCGGCTTCATGACCAAGGATCTCGCCATATGTATCAAAGGCATGAACA
Source organism: Odontomachus brunneus (assembly GCF_010583005.1). Classification (NCBI taxonomy): domain Eukaryota; kingdom Metazoa; phylum Arthropoda; class Insecta; order Hymenoptera; family Formicidae; genus Odontomachus; species Odontomachus brunneus. Next base: position 621,573 of record NW_022639554.1, on the reverse strand, counting down.
ATGTTACCAGGTCTGATTACCTGGAGACGTTTGAGTTCATGGACAAGCTCTCCGACAATCTGAAGAAACGTCTCAACGATTGACTCGCCGATGAAGAGCGGAACGCAGACTTGCCAGCCAAGTATTAGGTCGCTGTTGCGTCACCAATGATATAGGCAAAAAAATGCAAAATGGGGCTTACGGGGAAAATGAATAGAGATATCGGTGAATGTTATAATAATTTAGATGATCTATTTTGCAATTATGTAAATATATACGAAACTTCTTGGTTTTGCGCTACGTTATCGTCGCGATTTACATTCGGGTTGTAAGATAGACTGTTTCGAGTCGATCGCTGCTCATATTCTTTTCATGGCTATGCAATCGATATCAACCCAGTAAACACGCAAGATAATAGAACACTTGGAAACGTTGATCGTTACTCAGCGAAATGGTTAATAATGCAAATGTAATTTGCCCATTGTGTTTTGTAATTTTTATGCATCAGCTTGTATAATTTCGGTCGATTCATTGCCGATCCAAAGTTCCAATTATACAGCTCGAATATGAGTCGACAAACGTAGTTCTTTTTTATAGATTATTGTTTAATGTTAAATATCATCGAGAATCAGCAAAATAATATATATTATTGAGTAAATAAATCGACGATTAATATATAAATTTAATACATGAATTTAATATTCTCTTTATATAAAAAATTGTACAATGTTGTACATTTTTTAAATAAACTTTTTTACTCACGAGACATTTCACGCGTTTATAACATGAACAATTAAAATCGTTAGGTTCGTTTGTATATTATTAGAGCATAGAGTTGTGAAAATATTGATTAAATTTTTCTCAATTTAATAATTGATTTGAACAAATATATTTCAGTTTAACTAATTAACGATTGATTCAAATGAAACAAATCGAAAAATATTTAATTGACGATTGATTTCAATGAATTCAATTAAAAACTGTTCAATTGACGATTGATATAAGCGAAAAGAACCAAAAATTGTTTAATTAAAAATTGAACTTAGCAAATTTAATTAAAGGCTGTTTAATTAACGCTTGATATAATCAAATTTAACCGATTCAATCGAAGAATGTTCGATTACTCGAAATTACAATTGATTTTGTGAATAACATTTATTCTCAGGGCATCATCACATCATAGAAAATGCTAATGATTAAGTAAGACCTGCGTTGAAAAGAGCAGTGATCATTATCAATCGTCACCAAGCAATCTTCGATTGAATCTATCGAGTTTTCTCGTATCAATTGTCAATTAAATGTTCTTTAATTAAATTCGCTAAGTCCAATCGTCAACTAGGCGGCCTTTAATTAAATTTGTTAAGTTCATTTATTAACTGAACGATCTTTAATTCCCTTCAGTCGTTAATCGAATAGTCTTTAATTGAATTTGTTGAAACTGCTCGACAATCGAGCATTTTTCGATTGAATTTGTTGAAATCAATTGTCGATTAAACGGTCTTTAGTTAAGTTGTCACATATTGATTGTTAATTAAACACGATAATTAATTTAAATAAATAATTGCAATCCTGAAGAGCGTAATACTGTGAAGTTTTTCGCATGTGAATTGGTCTCAGTCACATTCGGTTGTTCCACCATCAGTATTAATATTATCAGTGAGTATAAATAACAGCATGTGGCCTCAATGTCGTGGTTTCTCGTATCTAAAAAAATAACAGCGCCCCATTCGTGACATCAAAAAATAGAAAAATATCAAATGCGTAATCAAATATTTTGCTTGTCAGTTAATTCTTGCGATTGCTTCATTTCACTTCACCCATGTAGTTATCGTTATAAACGAAGGACATTTACGAAATATTCTGAATGACATACGTCATGATAGAAATATTTACATTGAAGTTTCATGGTTGATGTGTTGAGAACGACACGAGTTGTAAGAATCTCATCTTGTCACGATTGACCCCATTATTTTCATTACCAGCGAGATATTACGCGATAACTGTTGCCACGATTTCTTGTGCGATCAAAATCAATATGGTGTTAATCGAGTCTTGCGAAAGCAAAGTTCATTCTCTACGCGCTGGAAGCATCATTCTATCTTCCTTTGGCAATAAGCGATAAAGATAAGAGAATCGCTATCAGTGCTAAACCGTATATGACGAACTTAGCCGAACAGATATTTCGATATAAAAGTGAAAATATTTATATATTCGAGAGAATATAGTTTGCAATACTAATTCATACTAATTATGTCTAGAATCTAAAATATGTATATATCTGTATCGAGAAAAAAAGTCAGGCTTTTTGTTTCTTTTTTCTCAAAAGCGAGTTCTTTAATGGAAATATTCATAGAGTGTGAAAAAAAAGTTTGTATTGATTAACGTAATGGTCTTCATGAACTCGTTGACCTTCTCGACAGCATTCTTTTCAATTATTTATGTGTTATATATTCTTCCTGACTCTATAGCATTACGATTTGATCTTATGTAACATATGTGTATATATTGCATTGATTGAATATGCACACTCATCCGTAACATCAAACGATAAATTTACATATAACTTCCTCTGATATTGTCAGTGACCTATTTTATCGACATGGGTGTATTCTATTCGTTCTATTTTATCCACAAAGCATATAATGAAAGGTCTATTAGTTTTAGTTGTGCTTTCTGTGTTTAAAATAAAGTAAAAACTTGAATATGAATGGAAACGGAAAGGAAGACGCCACAAGAAAGCACATAAAATGTACCTAAGAAGAGCGAGCCTGTATTTTAGCGATAATTATTTGTTATTTCTGACTTCTACTATCCCCAAGAAATTGTCGCCTTTTCGTCGCCTCGCACGTTGCGTTATGTAACCCATCGAGATTTATTTTGCAAATCCGAATGCAGGAAATGCTTATTCCGCGCAGATGCTTGGATTTATTTAACGTTGATTTTCTTCCAATCCATATAGACCAGGCTAAATGTTTGTTTGCTAATTTATGTTCTTCACTTAGATCTTCCTCGAAGATAAAGATCAGGAGGAAATACCATTAATTTGCATTTCGTGAGATTGTCTTCGTATTTTTTGCCTAATGAACATTTTGTTGTAACCATTATCCTTAGATAGTACGAAATATTCTATGAATATTCTTATGAAATACGAATGTTTTTAATTTTAAAACATCTTGTGATATTATATAAATATACGTACAATATTCTATATATAAGCACAGAGATTCGTATATTTATGATAGAAAAGAATGATTTTAGAACATCCATAAGATTTACCTACTGCATGTATGTAATGCATTTATGTAACTATAAAGTTTTCATAATATTCCAGATAATAACATGCATTTATTATAGTCAGGGTTGAATAATTAATTTTTTAATTAATTATATCATGTTTAATTAACGATTAATATAAGACAATTCAACTGAAGACCATTTAATTCTTCAATAAATTCAATCGAAAACTGATTCTTTTCTATTATTCATATTATATATTTTTCTTAGCTTTATATGTTACGATTTTACCTTCAGTTGGTTTCAACAAGTTTAATTAAAGACCAAATAATCTTTAAGTGGACTCGTTGAAATCAATCATCAATTAAACATTCTTCAGTTGCTTTTGCTTGTATCAATTGTTAATTAATTGAATTAAAACATTTGTTTAAATCAATTATTAAATTGAGAAAAATTTAATTAATATTATCACAAATCTGATTACAATTTAATAATGATAGATGCGTGCGCACATCTACGAGGTAAAATATACTTAAATTATTTTTCTATACTTGTAAAAGCAAAATCAATTGTTAATCTACATTTTGTAAATATTTTTTGCACATTCGTAGTACATTTTTAGTTATGTCATTCAGATATATTGTGAACGTACTATGAACATATAGCAGCGCTTTTTTAGTACATCCATAGAATATACAAATATTCGTAAAAAAATATTCATAGAACATATAGCAGCACTTCTTTAGTACATCGATAGAATATATAAATTCGCAAAGAATATTCGTAGAATTTCCATAAAATTTCCTGTGATACGTACACTCAAAAAAATCATCTTACAGTTACGTACAGAAAATTATTTAAATACAAACAATTAGCTAAGATAGATGAATGACTAGCAAACATTGCGATGTCGTATATGTTTTGTATTTAATCAATATAGATGACAGAGACGGAACTTCTATCAGAACTATTTGTGAAATTTAGCAAGAAAGTCTCTGTCTGGCGTCCATCCAGATTAAGGCCAGTCACATTTCTTACAAAAGTAACTGTGATAGACAAAACACACAGACTAGTGACGAGAGATGAATGTATAATCTTCACACCTTTTGCTTGCAGACATTGTTAGAATGCTGCTGCTGTAAATTCTACATACCACAAACAATTTTCTGGCAGATATAGAAAACAATGAAAAATTGTAAATTGTGACATTTAGGACCGGTTTTTCAATAGCAGTTTAAACTTAGATTCAAGTTTAAACTTTATTCTAACAATGCGTTTGTTTTGTTTAAACAGATTTTAAGTAGAAATCTACGTTTAAACTATCATTGGCCGAAAAATCGGCTCTTAGAGTTCTACTTAAACCAGCAAAATATTTTTTTTAATGTAAGACCAATTCACAGGAGATTACCGTCGTGTAATTTAGCGATTGTGATTTAGTCAAAATACCATGCGCGTTGCGCGCGCCCAACACAAGCATCGCTCAATACCAGGAATCTTTTTTGTACGGCCATCTCCGGTTTCCTCCGAGCGCTCCTCTCGATGGCAGCGCGCGATGCATGCACGTTCCTCAGCAGGTAAGAAGTACGGAAATTGTAACGCATTGCGTAACGTCCTGCTACTTTATACGCACACATCAGAGTTGTTATTGTGGTCATCGTGCGTGATATTGCACCCGTAAAGGTCGCTTATCTCCACGGCCCCGGCGTTATAAAAGAGATACGAAGGGAGAAATAATTCTAATCCGAAAGAGTCTAGACAGGACGCCATTTGTCCTGTTTATTACACAGAGCAAAATAAATAATATAAAATTTTATTATTACATATTAGTTCCTTTGTGTGATAAGTACTCGAAGAAATAATCTTACAGGTATATAGCAAAAATTAGCTAAGATGGATAAATGATTAACAAACACTGCGATATCGCATATGTTTTTGTATTTAATCAATGTAGGTAACAGACACAATATTTCTGAATAATTTATGAAATTTATAGTAAGAAAGTTTCTGTAGTACTGATCCAGATTAAGGTACTTCTTATAAAGATGATTGTGGTAAACAAAAAGGATTAGTGACGAGAGACAAACGAAAGTATAATTCTTATACATAGTAATTATCGGTATGTTTCACGTTTTATTCCATGGGAGAAGTGAAAAGAGAGAGATAGCACAAATTCTAAAAAAGACGTCCTACTTCTCTTAGAAATGTTTTAAGTATTTTCGAGAGATCCTTCTAGAAGTTTGTGCTGTGTTATCTGTTACATTATATATTTACAAAGTACATTCGTTCCAAATTTCAGGTTCCGAAACATTGATTTCATATTAACAGAAGATCCCATAGGCGCAGGACACCCTGTATATCGGCACGCTTTACTTCATAGAGGAAACGAGATCTCGAGGACTGAAGCACGCTGGCGTGCCGCTTCCGCGCTTCATAGATCCGTTCGCTTCGAGTTACAGTCGAACGAACAGCTGAGAGCCGTCGTGCGGGGATGGGTGTACTTCCACCAGCGCAAAGTAGGTGACCCTGAGCCAGCGAACACGACAAACAGCGGCGGCATGCGAAGATAGCAGATCCTGCACATCGACGTGCAGCTCGAGGCGCGAGTTTCGTAAAGTAGAAACACGAAGCTTAGATGCGCGAAGAATGTAGGATAAATGGAACCAAGGTGACGCCTCATCGGAACGAGATTAAGCTGTATTTCTCTAGAACGAAGATCGTATCTCCTCATTGCGATAATAGGATAAGATAACGTCATCATGAGGAGAAACAAAGGATGCGCGGTGATGTAATTCACAATTCTAGTGCATAGAGAGAAAAAATTAATTGAATTAATCAGAATTCATTTTTGCTTAAGGTAACCACACAAAGTTAGTTACAAGAGTTTGGTTGAAGTAACCAGATAAGTTTGGCCACTTTAACCAAACTAAACAAAATTGTATTCACATTTTTTACTAAAAATTTTATTAATTTTTTATTTGAGTCGAGGGCTCGTGGGGTTGTTTTGTGCGTTTTTAGGCAGATCTCTCTTTCTGAGAAACAATTGACTATGTTACACGGCAGGCCACGCGACAGCAGTTTCCTCCGGTCGCGGTGTGAGCCATCTACAGTCTCGTTCCGATCAGAACCAATCTTCCGAACGCCGGAGGCTGTTCAATCGTTTCGAAGGAACTGAGGCTAGAAAAGTGACTGTGATGGAGAAACAGCGGCCGGGGAGCGGGGCGTTCCAATATCTTTCCGAATGGGTTACATAATCAGGTTTCGAGTAATGGAAGGTCGCCGACGTCGTCATCTTCGAGCAGCCGGGAAGCCACTCTTCCTTCAATCTGCTGCCGAGAAGCGTAGGACACGAAGAAAGAGAGCAGGAGGAAAAAAGGCCAGGCTCTCTCTCTGCTCCTGGTGTCGGAATTGGAATTGCAGATGGCGCCCGACCTGCGCCACCTCGCCATCGTCGTCGCCGTCGCCGTCGCCGCCAGTCGAGTCGGTCGACCGCGAGGCGCAGCAGGAGGGGCCGGGAAGGGAAGGGAAGGGCTGCGCTCGTTCGCCTCCTCGTAGTCTTTCTGCGATCCGCTCTCCGTTCCGTCGGCCAGTTCCGTTGACGCTGACGACGAGGTATTCCGCGATTGAACGGTAGCCAGAGAGAACGGAAGCGCTCTCGGGAGAGCGGCTTGGAGCGGAGTGTGGGAGATAAGGGGAGAGAGAGAAAGAAAAAGAGAGACAGAGATAACAGAAAGATAGGGGAGAGCACAAGGTGGGGAACAGAGGGAGCTAAGAGGAAGAGAGCGCCTACGACGACGTCGCGACGATCTTCCGCAGCCAGAGTATCGACACGACGGATAGACAGATTGGCGAACGGGACCGCCGCGGCTCGTATGATCAGTGGGTCCTCGCCAGAGCTCCCTCGATTAATCGACGGGTGCGCGCCGATCGTCGCCGATGACACGACATTAATCGTCACGCGACACCGCCGCCGCCGCCACGATCGCGCACGCTAAAGCAAGAGATAACCTACTCGAGACTTGCCGTAGCGCGAACAGCGGCGCAGGTGGACGAAGGTTTGTTGCCCAATTAAGGCCCAACGTTCTCGTCAGCGGGGCCGGGAAAGGGAGAGGGCGGAGGGGAGGTGAAACCGAAGGTGAAAGAGTATATATAGCACCGCGGCACAGTAGAGAGACAATTTGTCCAGGGAGGAAGTGGAAACGCGACGGTTTCGCCAACGTCGGTTCGCGCAACGTTCGCGCTATTAATAGTCGATAGCGCGTCGGGACGATCAAAATAAATACATAGATGTAGAAAAGATTCGTCGAGCTCTTTCATGGATCCCCGATACCACGGCGATCGGGGATCCATGAGCTTCGCAAAATGGCCGCCGTTTCTCTTGTCGCCCGTCTTCCCTCGCAGGAGCAATGCTCTCTGTCTCTTTCACGCGAGTGCGCGCGCGTGTCTCGACTTGATGCGGGCTTTTTCACGGATTTTCCTCCCGATCGTGTCCCCGGCAGACAAGGGACGCGAGAGCGAGGCAATCGACGATGGCGAAACCGTAGGCCGAGCGAATCGACCGTGTCGAGTGCGTTAGCTAGCGACGATTCCTCTCTGCGTCGACCTTAAATGATGCATGCGCACGTGCAGACCGCGAACGCTCATTGAGTTTTCGCGTCGAACCATCGCGTCCATCTCGCCCACGTTGCTTCCCCGCTGTTCCCCCTACCCTCTTCACCTACCCCCCTCACTCTTCTTCTCTCGTTCTTCTCCACCGGAAATCGCTGGGACGGAAGTCGGGCGCGCTGCGCGGATGCGGCGCTTTCGTAGACGAATCTCCAACGCGTTCGACGTCCTGAAAACGAGAATACGTTTGTTCAGTCGCGAATCTCGCGGGAAGTCGCGGTGTTCCTTTGCGTGTGCGTCTCACAACGCGAAATATCAGTGCAAATTTAAAAACAGCAATTTCTCGAGAATCAGGTATGCTGATCCGGACAGCACGATGTCTAAAGGTCTATCCAGATTAACTTGCGTAATCACATATTGTACATGTATAAGGAAATCAATCGAAATAATATAATGTATGCAGTAAAAAGATGTCTTTTATATCAGACACACGATTGGTCAATTTCGTGATGTATACCATACTATACACTGTGTAACTATGTATATTTATCTGGACAGCTCTTAAAGGGCGTTTTACTTTTTTCTAGATGTATTCTTTTACTTGTATCATTTAATATGTGCGACACTACATTTATAATAATGGTTCAGCTGAAAAGCTCACATCTGACTTTAAATTCGAACTCGTCCATCATGAGCCTTCTGGCGTGGACTCGATTTTATCTAACCATGTAATTTTTAATTACATTAGTCTCTCTCTCGCGTAATAATTTCTCTTGTTTCTTGAAAAAAGAAATCGGGAGAAATGAATAATTTTTCAGTACTTATACAGGACATCATGAATCTTTTCCTCCAATGTAAACTCGTAAGAAGCGAACATTTCCATGTATTCTCAAGTTAGGTTTTGCACTTTTCATGAGCTCACGTTAGGGAAAGGGATCGCCTACAATACGGTCGTAGTTACATTTTAAGGTCGTAGCGCTAGTCTGTGAATCGATCATCTGTTCCCTTCTGTTCTATCTACTTCCTTCGCGTTTTATCTACTTCTTTCGCGTGAACTCGTGAAAAATGAGAAATTTTATTGACGAATTCAATAAATTTTATCATTTTTCACGAGTTTACGCGAAGAAAATAGATACATGATCGATTTACAGACTAGCGCTACGACTTCAAAACACAAATACGACCACAGTTCTATATACATACGCTCTACAAAGTGTACAACTTAAATCAAACATATCTTTATGCAAATGACAGCTTAACGCCGATATTACAGTAAATATTTAAACCAAATATTGGGAGGATAATAATAACCTGCGACCGCATTCTAGACGGTCCCCTAAAGATTCGTGATCGATTTTCCTGATATGTCATCTATTTCAGTCAACTTTCAAATGCCGACTATTAAGGTAAAAGTATCCATCTCTTGACTTAAACCTGGATATTCTTGTTGTTTTTGATCTTTGCATTTGAATATAAATATTATGTCTAAATTTTTAACACAGAATATATGTATACATTCAACATATGTATGTGTATTCTACATTGAAAGTTTAAATATTCTTGCTTAGAGAGAAAGAGAGAGAGAGAGAGAGACTAAAACCATAAAAGTGTCCAGAGTTAAGCACGTGAGTTAGGTTATGTACGTGTCCAAGTATTGATACTTCTACTCTAATACTCGAGTCTGAGAAGTATTTTTCAGATGTTTGTGCTATCTGAGAAGTTACTTTATTCTCAAAATGTATGCAATGCCATTAATGTCTCGCCAAGTTCAAATATTTTTCGAACATTATTACAATATCATTTTTTTTCCCCATTACTTCCGCCGTTATACGCTCTATTTTCCGAACTTATCTGATATTAGCGTTCAGTTCGTTCGTTCGTTCGTTCGATCGATCGAACGAAGGAACGGACGAATCGTAGATACGCTCGCGAACGCCGAGATCACGAGTAGAAAAGCACATCGGCGGTGCGGGGTTAATCATGGCGTCATGTGGTAGGCACGGTGGCATTCCTCGCGACCATGAAGGCCACTTTACTATATTCGATTTACGACTCGCGAGTCGTGTATGTGTTGTCTCGTCAAAGAACATTATTATCGGTTCCCGTTATCGTCGTAGATGTTCTTTCTACTTAACACTTAAGCGATCCTCCTCACTGCTCGTTGTCTCATCCGATGTCCAAATATATTTTTAATTGTTTTCAGAGAGAAGTATAACGAGGAGTGCAGATAAGGAGAAACATTAGGTCTACTCGTTTTCGAAGAATCTCTGAACTAGAGTGCACACTAATACAATAAGTTAAAGTGAAAGAAAGTATGATTGTTTCATTCTAACTTATTATACTAGTTTAGAAATTCTTCAAAAACGAACAGACTTGTTAAGTCGAGTTCCGAATAATGATGTCGATGATCATTGCTACTGATCTCTATATACCACTGGATATGCTGTGGCGATAAAATAGAAGGCTTTAGGTTGCAATATTTTTGGAAATATCCAATATGACGTTTGGTCGAAAACACATTGGAGTACAGTTATTATCGGGATATATGAATATTATACATATATACATATATATATGTAAAACGTGCATCCTGAGGACATTTCTTCGTCTTCAGGACGTCCTTAGGACGTTCTCAGGAGATCTTATGCTGTCTGGGCATGTTAAAGTCATTTTTATGTTCTCCTAGCAACGTTGCACTTAATACAGATACCCCGACAAAAATTGCGTTCCAGTGCATTCCCCATGAAACGTCGCCATTTTGGATATTAGGGAGTTTTTGCAATTCCGTATTTTAGATACGGTAAACGCTGAAGTCACGTGACTTCATACGTATTCCGTTTTTACGTCGCTTACTTCAAAAGAGTTTTTGCACGGTGAATGCTATGGTAACGTACGATAAAACAGTATCCTACACGATCTGCAATCGTTTTCCATTTTTCACTCTCTTCATATGGATTTTGGGATATAATCTCCCTTAAAAGTATGAGATCATCTTGACTTGTGAATCTCAATCGTTCAGATTTCATTTTGGTAGCCATAACGTCGACGTTACTCGTGAATGCTATTTTTCAGGAATAACGTTCGCACGTTATCTGAATAGCGTTAAGGTGACCGATGCGCATGCGCAGTTTGGTCTTTTGACTCAATGACGTCATTTTAACGTTTACCGTATTTATACCATTTGCAAAAACTCCCTATTTTTAAATACTGCAAAGTGAAGCCTTCTACTCGTCGACGCGTATTTTTTTTCCATAGAAGACAATTCTAGTGAATAACGTGTCCAGTTATGTACAGAGAAATCAGTGATCCTTATTGAAACTCATAAGTACGTATTCATAGTTATATTTTATACCGTCTTAAATTTATCTGCTTTATGGATCATTTCATTGGCTATGAAGTGTCTGATAATAAACTTAAGACAGTCTTAAATATAAAATCTAACTATGAATATGGCTCATAGAGTCTCGATCGTGGCCGATTGCAATACGCGAACAACGTTATCAATCAAATAATCATTGATATCATTACGATGTATACTTACTGTTTGTCGGATACTCAACGCGATACTAGAACGCCTTTAAGTTTGCGTCATACATTGCGCGCGCGTACTTCGTGAATCTGCACGCGTCCCAAGTAGATGTGGTATTTTGAAAAATTGGGGGGTTACTACCGGCGATAGTTTCGTTATTAATTGTCATTATTATTAATTACAATTATTTATATTATTACTTGTATTATTACTGGGTAAGAGTCGATCGGGATGACTCTCTCAATTCTGATTGGTGAGCCCCAAACTTCGTTGTGCTCAAATCGTTCTGTTATACCTGCGACCATATTCATGAGTCAACGTGAGGAGAGACCGTGTCCTACCTACCTGGTCGTAGCCTCATAGAGATTCGAAAAACGTGTTCCGCGAAGGGAAGGGCGAAGAGCGACACGCGGGTTGTTAGCGCGTGCCACACGTTCATATTGTATACATTCGCGCAGCTCGGCGTTTCGCCACGTTTTACGCGCGACGATTGCGATATATCGCGACTCGGTGTTCCAGCGTTGACGTCGTGCGCGTCGTGCACGAGCTCGCCGCTATCTCTCCTCGTTCTCTCGAGGAGCGTGGTAATCGAATTCCCCGACGTCCGTCCGTCCGTAGACTCAAGCGAATCGTCGCCATTAGAGAAGAAGAAGAAGAAGAGTGGTAGTAGTAGGTGGTGGAGGAAGAGGAGAAGGTGCGCGTAGAGTAGGAGGAACTCGCGGAAGCTGTGAGAACGCGGTGGTAACACTCGAAAGAAACTTGGAAAACATCGCTGCCGACGTGTCGTCGTTTTCCCGCTGAGATTTCGCCGGAAAAAAATCGAGAAAGAAAACCGTCGGCGCGACGACGTCGAGAGGGAAGGAGGGGGGGGAGCTTCCTGTCCGTGAGCGGAAGAGATCGTTTCACGACGACGGCAGGAAAAAACATGGCGGCTCGTCACCGCCGCTGCTGTGGCGTGTCTCGGCCGCTTCCACTGTGAGAAACCCGGAGCGAGCGCACGCAGGCCCGATGAGGCCTCGCCACTTCCGCCGAAACGCGAACCGGAATTCGCTACGGCTGCGTGGCTCGAGAGACTGTACCGTTGTGACGACGACGACGACGAAGACGTAATAAAAAGGGACACGCATCGCCGATGGCAATGGCCGGTGGTCACTGACGAGTCCCGCGATATCGCTTTCGATAAAGGTTTTTAATCGCTCCACCGTGAGTCAAGACAGCCTCGGGTCAGCGTGCGAACGCTCCGAGGAGGCGTTCGAGGCGCGCCGTTTGCGCGGATGCGCCAGCAGCGACGGCAGTATAAACACATCTCTGATCCCGCGCACAGGTCGACGATGAGCCAGCTGACGAGGCTTGGGCTGCCATCGGGGGACTGTGAATAATTATTGGTCCTACGGAGGGAGCGCTATGTTGCCCGCGGCAGGCAAGGCTGAGCGGAGAAGTCTGCGTGGAAGCGCGCGGCTGTCGTCCAAGATGTCGGGAAGGCAGCCCCGACTGCGAATGCTGCGACCACGACCACAGCAGCAGCAGCAGCAACAACAACAGCAGCAGGGAAAGAGCAACTCCGCCGATGCTTCCGTGACCGTGGAGGCTACATCTCGTCGAGCGGAAGGTAACCTGAAAGAGACGGAGAAGCTCGCGGATGCGAGAAAGCGCGACGCCAGGCCAGCCGATGCGAAAGCCGAGTACACAAAGGCGAGCGCGATGGCGAACGAGGTGGACGATGGCGGCGGCGGAGGCGACGACGACGACGACGACGATGACAGCTATGATGGCGAGCTGATGATCGTGGAGGACGAGCCGGCATTGGATGTCGACCTGAAGAAAGACGAGGAGGTGATCGATCTCGAGCCAAACGCGAATTCCTACGAATGCAAGAACTGTAAGCCCCCGAAAACGCTGCCGAGCATCAAGGCCTACCTGGAGCATCTGCGGAGGGATCACAAGCACAAGGTGAGTCGCTGGGACTGCTTGATTCAAAGCTTCAATTTCCTTTCACCCTCGAGCCGACTCTCTCGATGTTTCTTGTGTTCTTGCCTCTTACTCTCACTCACTCTCTCTCTTTTTCTCTCTCTTTCTCTTTCATTCGTGTGTCTGTTTCTTGTCGTTTTTCTGTTCGTTTTGATTGTCGTGTTTTTTAAAGCGGGAAGTGCCTCGATGAAAAGGAAGAAAAGAGAGAGAAAGGAAAGAAAAAAAAATGGAAGTGAAGTTGCGGAGCTTTTTTTAGGAAAATTGATTACAACACACATGAGTGTCTCTTTCTTTCCCATATAGATTGCAAGAATATGTTTTACTGTAATTTTTAGGGCAAAAGTGCACACAGCCCGGTCGAAAATCGGTGTTCTGCGTGTTCGTACGTTGCGTTGAACGTGAAAGATCTCGAAGATCACCAAAGGGTGCATCATTTGAAAAGGAGATTCTTTCGATGTGCAAAATGCTCCTACGCGACTCACGTCCGAGCGCGTTATACTAAGCATGTTAAATATCATTATATGCCAATGGTCAAGTGCGATGCTTGTGATTTTCGCACGCCATATAAGGTTTGTCCCTCCATTCTATTTAGTTCCGCAGAAATGTATGATTACGTCGCCAACTCGCTCGAAAAAAAAAAACACAAAATGCTCAAAGAACAATTAGAGATTGCTTTTTTGTCGAGAAATCGTTCTGTCGTTCGGAGAGGCCGCCCTGCTGAAATTAATCCCGTGCCATCGGCATCATTTTCAGTGGAATCTAGATAGACATACCCGGAATCACGGATGTGCGGGTGCTTTTCAATGTCGTGCATGTAACTTTACTGCTGATATTCGGCAGAGCTTGACGGTGCACGAGGCCAATCACCATGACCCACCGGTGGGTCAAGTCAGCCGCAAGAGTAATAATTCTTTCGAACGTAAGCCGCGCAATAGTCCCAAACGCTATAATCAGGTAATGTGGCACATCAGTTACCCTCTTTCCTCAAGCACATTAAGCAAACGCGCGATAATATATACACATACATACATACACGTATATATGTGTGTGTATATACATATGTATAACATAATGTGTGTATTTAATATCTGTTCAGGTTGGGGCGAGTGACTTCCAAGAAGGTATGAGAGGTTTGATGGCGTCCAGTATTCCCGACACGTCGGATTCATCGGTGATTCTAGTAGAGGATAAAAAGAGCGCTCTGGCTGGTGCCGAATGCATCGCGTTAAAATGCGAGGAGAAGGGCTGCCAGTTCATAACGGCCTGGGATTCTGAGATGCAGCGTCACTTAGCCGAATGCCACAAACCAGTGGTTTCGCCCAAGTCGAAGAAACCATTGCCAATGTTGATTCCACTGGGCTCACCTAATTCCAAGCCAAGCAATGCAGTCAACAGTGGGCCACCCACGACTTTGCTGAAGGTCCCGCGCGTCAGAGTCAGGCCAGAGTTGGCGCAGATTGCGAGAGACACCGAGTTGGCCAAGATGTATGGAAATAAGGAGGTGAGTTGAGAGGAATTCCTAGTCATCGTTGAGGATGTATTGCCCGTAATGGTCTCTAAAAAGTTTTAATATTAGAAATACGCCAATATTTCTATTTTCCGTACGAAAACG
>NW_022639554.1:560893-606639 GCF_010583005.1 Odontomachus brunneus | reverse complement strand
TATATATATATATATATATATATATATATATATATATATATATATATATATATATATATATACGATACAGTTGAGTAACAACATATCTTTACCTTAACATCATGTTTTTATAATTTCTTTGTTTTCCATATTAATCGACTTTTAATCTTTTATCTCTATATCACAATGAAATTTTGCATACATCATTTTGAATACCTAAAGTATATGTATACGAGACTTCTGTCATTATTTTTTAATGATTTTTTCCTTTGCTAAGTGTAGTAACATCATACGTTTCCATAACAGCACAGCTTAAAACATCCCCAAGTAGCAAGAAACATCAAATGACGTATTAATGAGTATTATTGCTATTAGAAAAGTTATTAATATATTAAATTAATGTATTATTAATGTGCTATTAAATTAATATCAAAAAGT
The DNA here is from genome assembly GCF_010583005.1 of Odontomachus brunneus. Classification (NCBI taxonomy): domain Eukaryota; kingdom Metazoa; phylum Arthropoda; class Insecta; order Hymenoptera; family Formicidae; genus Odontomachus; species Odontomachus brunneus. Next base: position 606,222 of record NW_022639554.1, on the reverse strand, counting down.
CACTAATGTATTATTGAAACATTACTTGATGTCATGATGTTTGTTGAACTTATACTTCAAAATGAAATATCTTTTGGTCCAGACTCTAAATCAAATTGTCATCATTTCTAGGTGCAATATAGTTTCATTTCTAATTTTTTCAAAGTTTTTTCATTTTTTAAATATAGGAAAATATATTTTTCAAGTGGTGTTATGATTGAATTTCAGGCGACAAATTCCAAGAAGGATCTCAATACCGCTGCCGGTATATTTGAGAGAAAGAACGCCTCCTTCTTCGATAAGCTTAAGGAAAAGTTAACGACAGCGACTAATAACGGCATACGAGAGATAGCTGTAAGTAATGTGAACGATTTGAAATGTTGGTGTACGTTTAAAGCTAGTAGCATGGAAGAGCTGGCTTTACACAAACAAACACACCACACCGCTCTCAGCGTATCCGTGGGTACGACACGTTGTCCTAAGTGTAGAAGACGTTGCAAGAGTTCAACAGATCTCCAAGTGCACATGCAATCCTGCCACACGACCACCGATAGTAGTTTAGAGAAAATAATGAGCCGCTCGGACGTCCGCATGACCCCGTACCGTGGCGAATACGCTTTTCCATCGCAACTGGACTGGGACGCAAGTCTCAGAGGACTAAATTCGTCTGGATCCTCGGTACGGTGCTTGATAAGATAATCTAAGTATATAAAATAAGAAAACCGCACGTAAGAAAGACGTACCAGTCTTTCGCGAGAATTTTCTTGAGATCTGAGATTGAAAACAGTCGTTTATAATGTTGCAATTGAAAGCAATAGTTCGTAGAACGCGAACGTCTACGAGCGTGCAAACTCTACGCGAAACAAACTCGTCGCTACACAGACATCTTTTCTTTTATTTTTTATTTATTTTGGCTGTTTTGTAACTCCTTGTTTCATGCAAAAATTAGCTGGACATCTATACAGATATACTTGTTAGCGCAAAGTTCTGTTTGCCGAGCTGTAGAAGTATGCAACAACCTATTTACATCGTGAAACACATAAGCGTTGATTAGAGATTAGAACGGACTTCTCGTTCTCCTTTTTCTGTTTTTATTTATTATTAAGAATGTGCTTTACATATTGCATATGGTGGATGTCGAGCATCTATTTCTCTAGCAATTCATTGTAACGAACACGTATTATGTCAGTTCTGACAGTTCTCTCTGTTACGATACGAAATTTTTGTTAGTTTAAAGGTGGTTCGACACTAACGAGCGGCCGGCGGGTGTTCAAATGTCCCCATTGTCCGTTTTGGGCTTCTACCGCAAGTCGCTTTCACGTTCATATAGTCGGTCATTTAAACCGGAAGCCGTTCGAGTGTTCTATGTGCGCGTATCGTTCTAACTGGCGATGGGACATCACAAAACATATTAAGCTTAAAGCAGCTAAAGATGCAGTGCATATCACCGCCAAAGTTCTTATGACGGATGAGACTGGTCGACGGAATTATTCCAAATATAAGAAATATCTTGCACAGGTGAAATAATGAATATCTCAGTTACATAGAATATAACTCATCTATCAACCACACATATCACGTGAAATGTATCACATTTAAGTTGATCTGCCCGGGCAGGATCACGGTCTCGCGGTAAACAAAGCGAGAAGAAATTTTATAGAACAATTCGGCCACTCGGCGCTCGAACGCTTGATCACTATTGCATTGTGACACTCATCATAAGCATATTCTTAGTAATCACTGGAAGTACTCATTGGAGGAAGTGTCGAATCCACGCTTTCCTCGCGAAAGCGCGTTCGATATTTTCGCAAATCCTACGCAACCTCGACACGATTTGTGTCTGTGAGAGTCGTTCACGCAGTCTATCGAGCGCGATATAAATTTTTCACGATGTAGCGATGTAGCACGAGAGTCTCATTGTATTTTATGTCACATCCAATACCCCGCAGAACATTTCACAGCAAGCTCCAGTGTGACGATGCTTTACAGTGTATTGCACTCTATGCACAGATAGAAAACTTAATATGGGACGAGGATCGGTTGGAGCAACGTAGCGTAGAGGAGACGAGCTCAAACGAGCCGCCGACAAAATTGCTGATCATAAACAATAAGGAGCACATTTCTACCGACCAAACGTCGTCTAGTCCAATTACGATTTTATCGTCAACCGACAGCAGTCGGAACGATCATCATGTGAACCTGAGCCTACGACCGCCACCACCACTCAGATCGGCGACCAGAAGTCGCGGACAGTCCTTGCTCAAGAATAATCCTATCACGATGAATATGCAGAGTGTTGGTGGTACTTGTGGTGGTGCGGTCACTATATCCTCGACAACAGCAACGGATGAGAGCAAACGCACTCAGTGGAAATGTAAACGATGTAACTACCGAGATTCTAACAAAGACAATGTGCTGTTACATGTTAGGTCGCATTATGAATCCAATGATCAAGAGCCCACCGATCCAGAAAGGGTAAATATTGCGCTGTTCCTGATATAAAGTCACGCTCGAGAGATTATCTTCCTCTCTTGATTTTCAATCTTGACTTCCAAATCTGAATAAATGTAAAAACATTGAGCAATATATTGAGACGCTACCAGCGTCTCATATGTGTGACGCACTGGTCTCTCATGAGAGACTAATACCACATATATATGAGAGCAATAATTTTTCTTCTTATGTCCACATAAACACATCAAGTCTGTTTTACACTATTATATGAAAATATATACAGTGTGGGTTAAGGATTTTTCTAAACGGGCCATAAACATAGTAAACATATTAAAGAGTTAAATAATAGTGGCAGTTTAAAGCGATAGTACAAAGATCCGAATAATGTGCTCGATATAACATGCAATATATAACGGAAAAATATTTAACAGCATTATTAACATATAAAATATATAATAAAATGTGTAAATATATAAATATAAGAGATACCTAACAGTTTTTAATCTTAAATCATATTGATCAATAAGCGTACTCATCTCATGTCGATATGCATCACGATTTTATTGTCTTGTATAATCAAAGCAAATTTATTGTGCGTCTTTATCTTTTGCAGAATCCATTCGGCTGCGGGGATTGCCCCTTTTCAGCACCTGACGCTGCTACTCTCTCCCTACACAGAATGCACCATCGACCGAACTTGGATGCTATATTCAAATGTTACCGTTGTCCGTACTACGTTAGTACAAAGGCGTATGTGTCTCATAATAATAATGCGTTTTTTAATATAAGTGCTGTATTATTTCTTTTTCTTATGTTGAAAGCGTATAGTATAGAAACATAGTTTCTTCACGTGGTATTGAAATGATAATATTTAAAAAAATCTTTGATAGTGTCAAAAAAATTAAGTTATGATGCTGATATTATATAATATATAATATTTACTATCATTTGCTGTTCCACAGAGAATTGTTGGAACACGCTAGGCTTCACGGAGAAGAGTTGGCGACTGTCCATCAGCAGAGTATGGATCACCAGCAACTACCAGACTCCAAAAAATATAAAAAACAGCACTCATTGATCTCCGACAGTGGTAAGTTTGACTGATCACATGTTTAAACTTCTCCAAACTGCAATCTTACTAACTCGCTGGTTATCACGTCACAGGTGCTTTGCAGTCGAAGAGTGAGATGCCCATGGAACAAATGGCTCAGATAACCGCGCGCAACAAGGCAACATCGGTGTTGAAATCGCCGAAAATTACGGGAGGTCCGCCGCCGCTTCTCTTGGACACACGTATTCTCTCGGAATCGCCGTTGGTCTGGGTGACACGGCCAGACGGCACGTTGAACAAGATGTTCAAGTGTCGTCATTGTCCTTACATTTCCTTGCGACGAGTTGAGGTGCAAGACCACGAGGTTATGCATACGCCTACCGAAGAGTCTGTGATTTCCTGCACGGACTGTACTTTCACTTGCTCACGTAAGGATATCATAAATGCGCACACAGAAATGCACAATGGATGCCTGGGCACTGTTCACTGCCTGGTGGACGAGACTCGTCCCGATAACCAGCAAGTGAACGATCTTGTCAATCTACTTGCTTTAAAACATCCCCCAGCAATGGGCCCTGAGCCGGATCTACGAGACTCCCGGTTGGTGCATTGCTGCAACAAATGCCCGGCACGGTTTCTCTGCGAGAAGGAACTGCGGATTCACTTACGATATCACACCACCGACTTAGCGTATTCTTGCCAATGGTGTTCATACGCAGCGCGTCAGCCGTCGCATCTCTTGGCTCATCAAAAGGCTCATTCCACGGAATATCAAGAGCGCACTAAGTATCTGCTGACAATGTACAACCACTCGCAACGCTTTCCGCCGCCGTCGACTGCGTGTGTCGAGACGGAGACCAATCAAGAGGATAACAACTGCGGATTCAACGTCGCGTGGATAGTCGTCCAGTTGAACGAGAACAGCAGCAGTAGCACGTCAATCGGCCAAAGGAGCGGCAACCAAGTGTTTACGTGCGCGAAATGTCCGGCACGCTACTTTAAGTTGGACGCTCTGGAGTACCACATGACATTGCACGGCTCGAATAATCGGTTCAAGTGCAACGATTGTGACTACTCGTCGAAGACCGCGCAGAACCTGGTGAAGCATCAGGTGGTCCATCGGCGGCACAACGAAACCAACGAATCGGCGTCGTCACCTACTAGCATGCCTACTTCGCCCGTATCCATCTCGCCGTTGAACATGGAGTTACCGGAGCCTCAATACAGCCTCTACGCACGCGGCAACCCCAACTTCGTCTACCCGAGCTACTTACGGAATGGTCGTATAAAGGAGAAGCGCTACAAGTGTCACAAGTGTCCATCCGCGTTTGATAAACGCGAACAGTACAGGGTGCACTTGACGCTACACGGTTCGAAGCAACGTTATCGCTGCCAGACCTGCGACTACTCGGTCCAATATTATGCCAACTACGCGCAACACCGAAGGAAGCACTTGGCGAACGCGGAGGCACAGGCGTCGCGCCGACAGTTCGAGGACGACCGGTTCTCACTGGATAGCGACACCGATGTTGAACGTCCGCCACTGCGCTCCAGCAAGTCCTTACGATCCTCCGTTTCAGTTTATCCAATAATGACGGCAGTCGCCAACGACGCGACTAACGCTGCGACCAACGCTGCGTCCAACGCTGCGTCCAACGCTGAGACCAGCGCTACGACCAACGTTGCGACTAACGCTGCGACCAACAACGTCGCTCTGCAGCCTTCCAATCAGGACAAACAAACTCTGCTGCTGATGCAGAGGAAAGGCATTGTGCAAGGCGCAGACGCCGTCGAGATCCGCTGCCAATATTGTCCCTTCTGCACTTTGTCCACCGATAAGGAAACCATGGACGCGCACAAACGTCGACACGGTATTGAACGCATGACACCGCCATGCCCGCACTGTGACTATGTCCCGCGCAAAGACGAGAACGTCGGTGAACACATCAGGCTGCATTTCAACAGATTGTACAAGCCTGAGTCTTATGTTATCGTTGAGCTGCTGACACTAACGATGGAGAAGATGCCTACGAACTCCAGAGATGAGAAGCAACTACGCCCGAAGGAGCTGCTCTTCAAAGAGTGCGCCGACGGCAAGTTCCTGCCGCTTGCGGAATCTTTGCACTCCAACTCGTTAAAGTCCTCTCCCTCGTCCATGAAAGCTCTCAAGGAGAAAGTCATGGTGGATCTCAATACGGGCGAGACCAAGCATCTTGCCGCATAAGAATTGAATTCTCACAGCGATTGTAACGTGAATCATTTGTGTATCGTGGTAAATTTATATGTGCATTTTTTCTACGTGAAAAATTAGTCAAAATTACATTTACGTAATTACAAACGTTCGAAAATTGTGCTGCTCGATTATAGCGATATGTTGCAGCACATATACATGGAACAACAGTTAGCTAATATGTATAGTATATATAATTATTTACGAGACGAAATGTTATATATATGCTTTTTTCAATCACATATTTTTTATCGTTCTTTGCATATATTATTAATTGCAACATCGCAGTACTATTTGAAAAACAGTAGCTTTGTTTATACAAAATTGCTAATACACGTGCTAATAAGAAACTTCCTATCTGAATTATCTTAATTTCGACGATACGTGTAAACGATGATATCATTTAATTAGTATAATACCTCTGAACATGTATTATGCCAGCTTAATCATTTGCAGGTTTCGTCTATGTTAAGAATTAAAGATAATTTAACAGGAAATTACTATTTAGTATATATGTATAAATCAAAGATCAGTGTAAAAACTAGCAGAATGAATAATGAGCATACTCCATAAAGTCGTGTATTCTATATTTTGTTAATCTGGCACACACAAGACATTACTATTGTAAATATCATATTTCAACTCTTGTACAGTCGATTACAAAGTGGTTTAGACACAGTGAAGATGGGAGATTACCAAATTGTCAAAATTGAGAATTATTGACACAAACATACATAGTAATTACATAATTAATAATATAGTCGATAATAACTTGTAATAATAATTATTAATAATGTAATTACTGTGCAAGCTCAACGGTAATGACTCAATTTTGATAAATAAGATCTCAGTTTCATTGTGTCTTTCTCTAAACCGTTTTGCAACTAAATGTATATTATAAAATAAATCCCTAATGCTCACACTATATGTATATATACACATGTATACATTTATTGTTTCATTTATATGTGTATATATTTTATGTAATAAATCATTTGCAATATTGTAAACATTATACGTTCTGCGAATCCAATTGAAAATAAAGGATTCATTTAGCTGTCGTTGAATCATATTACTTCAAGATATCAAAGTCTATTAAATCGTGCTAGTTAAAAATAAAAGTATCTCTTTTTTGCTGTGTAATCGGATTATTTCCAAATTAAAATCCCTATATATATGTGTTTATGTGTATATATATATATATATATATATATATAAATAAATAAATAAAATAGCGGTTATCAATGATTCGTTACACGCTACAGATGCTTCGCAAAACGTCTCGAAGCCATATGGACCAATCATGATTTTTTTTTAACCCGTAACAGATTCCAGGGACGCTCTAATTTTATTTTCGTGATAATTTCTAAACTATCCACTGTATGGCGCTAATATTTTCAGTACCTTTCGAGAGTAACAGTTTTCAGTGTGACAGAAGAAAAGATCATTGAGTTATTTGTAAGTAGCTGTGAATTATATGCATTTGTTTTCCGTCTGGGGTTACAGTAATATTGTACGTTAACGTTACTTTTATGAAAATAATTTTCTTAATCTTTAGCTCAATATGACTCATTCTTCATGCAAAAAAGTAAAAGCTTTTGCCTTTCAGTTAGTAGAACTTAAGAGACGTCTTAAGTATGCCTTTTGGACTCAAGAATTCAATATATTTATAAGCGATACGTTTAATAATTTTATCTATTTTAAAAATTGAAGAAACTGAAAGATCTAAAATTATTTTGCCATCCAGAGTAAGATGTAATAAATGTCCTAGAAGTAAAGATATAAAGTCCAAAGAAGTATATGTTAGATGCAATGAACCAGTATGCATCAAATGTGCAAGCACTATCTGTAATGATTGCATCTAAAAACCTTGTAAGATTTTAATATTGTATTTAATTTAACAATATTTGTTTATATTTTTTATATAATCTATAATTTGTAGACTTCGATTAAAACATAAATTTTTTTCTTTTTTCGATTATTTGTCTTTCAATATATTTTATTTCAACACTCCGGGAAAAAGTTTATTTATGAATTTTGTCTATATATAGTTATATATGATCATGTATAATTATATATGTCAACATTGAAAAGAATACTATTGTGAAGATACAATTGAAGTAAATACTTATGTTTATGGTAGCTCATGATGTCGACGTTTAATCGAATCAAATTATGTTTTTCTATTTTCATTTGACAATTTTCGTTTTATAAATGAACATATATAATTAGAAATAATCATATATAAGGTTACATATATGGACAAAATTCATATATAATCATATATATTTATATATAATTATATATAATCTTTTTTTTCCCGGGTGTCCACATTGTGCTCATTTTATAATCAGTTAACGTTTTCTTTTAGATTACTGAAAAACTGAGACTGTTATTATATATGTCTAGTTGTAATATAATATTCGTAAAGTATTATTTTCGAGCTATAAAGTGATTTTCTTTCTGTCTTTTATTATCATGTTAAAAATGGCAAAAATTTATTGATGTCCGCCGGACCCTATAGCTTGATTAAAAGGCATGTAGTGTACGTTCCCACTTAGACGTCACGCATCGTGTTGTCCTTCGCGGACCAATCAAATCGTTCCATTTTATTCGTCGTAAAGTTAGGCAATAAAATGGGACGATTTGATTGGTCCGCGAAGGAGACGCGACGTGTCACGCGCTAAGTGGGAACGCATTCTTACGGGTTAAACTTTTGCAGCGTCCGATTTTACAATGGCACTAAAAAATAGGAAGTAAGAATAAGAAATTGACTAATTACAGTCAAATGTGAGAAAAATAATCAACTATGATTGGTCAATTACTTACGGATTACGACATAAGTTAGAACCTGCATAAATAAGCCATAAATCTGTTCGTGTAGCTTGCACTTTTATATTTTTCGCACTTAGAACAAGATAGATACATATTTGAATGCTAGAAAAAACAAAAATGAGGAGATCAAGTGCAAAAAGTACGAGCAACACGAACAAACCAAATTTTTCGTTAAGGATGAGGGGCGACTCGTAGTGGAGATTTTAGAACTAACAAAAGCGAGAGTATTGGCTCCTGCACACAGAACGCGGTAATACTTGCCGCGCGGCGGAAGTCCGTGCGACAGCCAATCAATATGTTGTTTTCCGTAAGAGCTAGAAGGTTATTACGGAAAGCAGCATATTAATTGGTTGTCACGCGAATTTCCGTCGCGCGGCAAGCATTACCGCGTCCTGTGTGCAGAGCCATAAAGGGACGTCTACATTGGAAATAAATAGCAAGAAGTAGGAAGTAAGAGTAAGAAATTGACCAACCACAGTCGAATGTGAGAAGAATAATTAACTATGATTGGTCAATTTCTTATTCTTACTTCCTACTTCTTACTGTTTACTTCCAATGTAGACGTCCCTTTAAGCGTCTTCTACAATGGCAGTAGGAATAGTAGTAAGAAATAAGCAGTAAGTAAATAGACCAATCACAATCGATTATTTTTGAAACGTGAGAATGGAATTGGTCAATTTGCTTACTGCTTATTTCTTACTACTACTCCTACTGCCATTGTAGAAGGCGCTTTAAGCGTCTATTGGCTAGTAGAGACTTATGACGCCAATAATCGCTTTCAGAGCGATTAATCCAGGGCCAGTCGAATACGCTATTACGGTTATTGTTACGAAAAGTGTGTGTGGCCAACTTTACCAAAGACTCTTTCTTTTTATTTATTCAAAAATTTCCGCTATGAGGCGCTACTGACGAGAAATCGGAGCCGTAGTATGACTCAATGACAAGGTACACGGGCTTTAATTTCAAGTAGCATTACTCAACGATGGATCAGTAATACTTTTATTTTTCATTAGCACGAATACAGCGGATCAAATATAAACTTTTGTGTGTATTTGTTAGTGAAGAATAAGAGCCTTTTCAGTACGATAATGAGTATCTACTAATGAAAAATAAAAAAAAAAAGAAGGGAATAAATTTGAACGTCAATTCATCGGTCGATTATCGCCCAACTTCGTTTCATTACGGCGTTGCGGCGACGAAATTCAAGATCAATAAAGATTGCGGCGGCGTCGCGCATGACTGAATTGTCTTGCGAATTGTAACAATCTTGAGGTTATGATGACGACCGGGGCCAGGTTGATTCTAGTTGATTCTGTCTTCTAGCTCGCGCGAAGCAAGTACAAACATAAGTGATACAGTGACAGTCTTTGGCTGCGAGCCACGACAATGTTCGAGGGGGCTATAGCGGCATTTTTAAACCGCCTGCTGGGCAGGTACGTGGAGGACCTAGACACGGAGCAATTTAACGTCGGTATTTTCTCCGGGGATACGTGCCTCACCGACCTGAAATTGAAGCCAGAGGCTTTGGTATGCATCAGTTGATTTTTCCTTGTAATTTATTAACATAATATTCAGAATATAAACGACCATATTATGCACAATATTGTTGTTTCAGTATCAACTGGGATTACCTATTAGAGTAGAAATTGGCCTGATAGGGAAAATTATTTTGAAGATACCATGGTCTGGACTTTTCTCTCAACCTATTGTGATATGCATAGAGGTATGGAATAATTTATATAAGGGATAATGAACTTGTACAGTACCACATATTAAAACTAGGACGCATATATCTCATGAATATTTTATTTTTCTTTTAAGGACATATACGCAGTAGCAGTACCTGCATTATCTGGTCCTTACGATCCAGAGATACAGAAACGTTTAATAAGAGCTGAGAAAAAGAAAATACTTGAAAATTTAAAGGAAGATGAAATATTTAGAGCTGGTAATAGAATATTATTTTATCAGTTAGATATTACTTTTAGAATATTATTTTATCAGTTAGATATTACAAAATATTATTTTTTCTATTAATATATAGTAAATGCCTTTATTTTGAACTCTCTGAGCTCTACAGAATAGTTCTCTGAATCTTTATCAATAAAAGTGCCTCTAGTTATACTTATAAGTCTACCAGAAGGCTTATTTATCAGAAGTCATATTTATAAGTATTCTTGTTAATAAAAACTTAAAATAAGGACCAAAGTGCAGAATTTTACAATTTTACAATTGTAGAAATAGTAACTGAAATAATTCTTAAAAATGCTTATCTGTGCTTAATTAGTTTTAAGTTAAGCTAATACCTTCTATTGTAGGTCTACCTCCTCAACTATTTGATGGTTTATTGGCATCGGTTACGAAGAACTTCCAGATTACTATAAATAATGTACATATTAGATACGAAGAGAAAATTTTGCGCAACTTCCTCTGTGCCTGTGGTATATGTATACAAAGTATATCAATAACAACTACAAACAAGTAACTTGATCATGCATATCATTATATTCTTTATCAATCGTACATACGTTCGATATTGTCATTGGAAATCATGAATTGCAGCAAATGGAAGCCTGGAGTATGCGCCACAAATTCGCAAACTGTGTACCAGCTTATACGTGCAGAATCACTTAGTGTGTACATGGATCATGATACTGAATCTTGTATAAATGTCCCATGCAAATGGGATATGCCTAATCTTCTTGCGTGGAAGGGCACAATGCATCGAGCTCTCCAGACATTTGGGATGAAAAACAAGGAGTTTCAATTCTGTACGTTTAGAATTATTATTTATTGATTATAGTGTTGTTAACGCGTTTAAAAGAAACGATTCAATCTTACGAGACTTTAATGATATTCTTTGTTAAAAGTGTTGAAGCCTTTCACGGCCAAGATCAAAGTAATTATACACAAAGGCACGGAGACACAAACTTCTCGTATGTTGGTCGATATTGTGCTTCAAGATGTGGCGATGCAATTATCAGAGGCGCAATACGCTACATTTTGCTATATCCATGACTCCTTGTTGCGCGCAGTCGTTAATAGGTAAATTCACAATTGTTGACATTTATTTATTTATTAAGTTTTTGTTATTTTTATCTTTATTTTCAGAATTGGATAAGTTAAATTTTTTGACTGACAAGGGAACATAAGCAACCCGAAAATTCAGAAAATTCTGAAACATTGTGTGCAAGTAGAGTAGTACATTCATAATATAAAACTATTTTTTTTATTTCTACTAATTTTCAATTTAAGGGGCTGAAACCACCCTTTGAAACCAATAAGTGGGCAAAGGGGGATTCAAAAATGTTTTTTTTTGCAAAATTTGAATACACCGTTGCAAAGAGTATAAAATATTCTATCACTTTTATATAAACTATTTTTTCATGTTTTATGTTTTAGGAAATATTCGCTAAAAATAAAAATGTTATGTTTTTTCGAGGAGTGATTTCACTCCATTAAATCGAAATTTAGCAGAAACAAAAAATAGTTTTATGTTATGGATGTACTATTCTACTTGTACACAATGTTTTAGAATTTTCTGAATTTTCGGGTTGCCTATGTTCCCTTGTGAGTTAGGTTAAATTAACTTAATTTACACTAAAAGTTATGTAAACAAAAACTAACTCTATTAAAAATTTAATTAATTTATTAAGGTCAAAAGTTAATTATGCAAAGCAATGTATATGTTTTTACATAATTAACTTGTTAATCAAAGATTAAGTTTGTCAATTATTAATGAAAAGCTAGTCTTTTATAAAAAAAGCACCAATTTTTTTGTGTTCAGAATTCCATACAAGAAAAGAGCATTGGTACTTAGAGAAACAAAAAATTCTTTTATAATTATTTTTCTTACATTTCTTACATTATTCTACATAGTTAGTAGCTTGCAATAATTGAAGTATAGATTATTGATAGATTGTCTAACTATATAAAAAATGTTAATACATTTTGAAATAATTTAAATTAAAAGTTGACTTATTTAAAATTAACTAAATTAAGTTAAAAGTTATTAACTTTTAATGTTTTACCTTAATTTTGAACTGGTTGATTAGTTACTACGTAACGCTAGTTATTATATATATAATAATCGCAGGCCACATCTGAAATTTCGTCCTGAGAAGAGTGTGTATGAGGAACCGTCATCTTGGTGGAAATACGCGTACAATTCTATTTTAAATCATTATATCAAACCGTACACTTGGTTATGTATAGTCGAGCACAGGAAAAATTACCGGAAGTATAAAGAGGCGTGTATCCAAAGTCTGCAACGACCGAATGACACAGAATTAAAGTTGGATCTGCAGAAATACGAAGACAGTCTGACAATATTAAATATCGTGATAGCAAGAGAGCATGCTAGACAAGAATTAAGAAACAAGGATATCGAGCGCGAATGCCAAATCATTGCGTCAAGTCCATCGAAGGACAGTGTGGAAAATATATTAACAAATAACGATGAAGAGCAGGATGTGATAGTGGACCACGGTAAAAGCGAAAGTCCAAAGTTATCGATGAATGTAACGGAAAATTCATCCTGCTCCAAAATAAAATTAGAGAAAACTATGAAGCTAATCGGTAAGCACGTTTAATATCCATATTCGGCATCTACTACGTTGAGAACAAAAAAATAAGTACCTGAAAATATTCTTTAACTCTGCTCGCACATCTAATCAATTGTTTTCTTCCTTTTTAGATTATAAATTAAACTTTACTTTAGCCAATTGTTGTCTTAGCCTTCTAAGTAAGGGCAAAGAAATGCTGATCGTGACAGTCGCACAATTTCTGACGAGCATTGAGGCACGGCCTACGTTGTTAGCTTTCAAGATATCCGCTCGTGCTGAAAGTTTCGTGATTGAAGCTATATCGACCGATGGTGATTTGGTTCCTCTAGTTACGGTAGATAATATGTTGACAGGTAATACATATATTTGTATAAAAGTAGAATTAAAATATAAATCTATTTATCTTAAAGAATCTATTTATCTTAGATTAAATCTAAATTAGATCTAAAATAGTACGAAATCTAAAATATAAATTAAATCTCTGAAATTAAAATATAAATCTATGTAAAAAATAGAAGTAAAATTTGAATTATAATGAGACTTACCGTTATTATATGTTGCAGGAAATGTGTCGACATATTTCTTAGCGATCGATTTCGAGAAAAACGGTCTGAATATGGATCCTATTTTTGAAGTATCTATAAAGCTGGAAGCAATCGAAGTGACCTATCATCATGTAATGTTTTTATTTACAGATATTTCTCCGAATATTCGTTTGATTATGAATTGCGAATCTCTTTTTGCTTTCAGTTCGCCATGGTGGAAATAATAAACTTTTTCAAATTTAACGCCAGTTACATTCATGACACGGTGCTCGGATTATGTAAGCTGTGGGATTATACCAAAAGAAAATATTTAAGTTTTGTAGACGACATTGTTTCACAAACACTGAGAATTAGCTTCAAGATAGATATCAAGAGCCCGTATATTATATTTCCCGAGCACGGATCGATTCAAAAGTAGGCACTGTAACAACGTAATAGCATATGATACAATGCCGCTTGTACATATTTATGATATTTCAGAGGAGGGCACATTCTTGTTTTGGATCTCGGCAATGTAACGTTAACGAATGAGCTTCAAGCAACAAATCTACAACTAGAAGATGCTACTCTGATGGAGCTGGAAGAATTGCTTTACGACAGACTCAACATGGTATTCTTCGGCGCGCAAATCTTGTTTTGTCATTCAGGCGACGATTGGCGTTCGGCAAGAAAGCGCAGCGACTCGGAGTATCACTTGTTGCCCAAGCTGCAAGCGAACGCAACGCTTTCCTATAGCATCAAACCCGAATATCGTCAACTACCACGGTAATTAACATTCTTACGTTACAACTTTTTACTTGTATATGATTTTAATTCGTATCACATTTTGCAGAACGAAGCTCAACATGCATATTTCAAATGTGAAGTTTAATTTGTCAGAAAATAAACTACGGTTGATGGCATATTTCTTGAATAAGCTGCTACTGTTGTACCAGAACAATGTCGAGAAGTGTAAAATGGCTTTGGACTCTTCTACTCTCGAACGAAAATCAAGTGTCGTTTTTATCTCAGCAAAAGAATTGATGAGAGTGCAATCCAATATTTGTCTACCATCTGTTACAATGATGCACGGCGATTTTAAACCTGTTATCAAGGAAGTTACGACTAACAATGTACCGAAGCTTGACAGGTAATTATAAAATATATGTGATTGTAACATTTAGTTGGAAGTCGCATTAATTAAGTACTCATCAAGCGTTTTTATTTGTGTTAGGAGTGTCGTCTCTTCGGAAATTAGCGAGGAAGACCTGGAATTATTATCGAAAACGATTAATTTGTCCGGATTTGACGATAATATATCACCCTGCAACCATATTAATTTGTTACTACGCTTCGCTATAGGGGAGGCAAGTGTTTTCTCTTTAAATGCGTTCACGTCATTCATATCGGTCTTTAAAATTCAAGTATAAGAAATTAAAATAATAACCTGTGAAAACTAGGTGCTAGATTGAAGTGTATTATTAATTTAATGAATCACAATTATCTAATAATAATTATCTCTATTATAAAATCTGACATACGTTTCGATCCTCCTTGAGATCATCTTCAGTGTTTACATACATAAGAACGCTGAATAAATTCGACGCATCTACGTTCGTTACATGCAAATAACGCTAAAAGCTCTACTAAGATAATAATAAGCAATGCTCACGACGAATATAGAAACGCATTTTTTAAATTCCAGTCACTCACCAACACAGTCCAAAATGTGAGATATTTATTGAAAAATAATGTCCGAAGATTAAACTATTAATAATTTTCGTGCACTTTAATCCAGCTCTTAGCTCTCACAGGCCTATTATTTTAATTTCTTTCACTTGATTGTTAATCATATAGAGTCTAATAATAATTGAAATTTTATTCTTTAAAATGCAGTTTTCTATCAATCTGGAGCATACAGTGGATAATCGAGAGCAACCTTATTTGAATCTAAGATTGCACACCTTGTATTATGAGATGGCTATGATGGAATACGGCGTCGCCGTTCAGTTTGGTATTGGGTCCATTCTTCTTGTCGATAAAACGAATGCTGGCATCACCGGGTCATATTTGGAATTAATATCTACCGATCAGACTTACGAGGTTCTCGTTGTATCGTACCGTAAGGTGAGTATACGAGAGTTATTTATTGCCGTCATAATTCACGAACGTGCACTCATCGATTTTATCCTCAGGTTAAATCAAATTGTCCGGACTTCAAGTCGCATTTCAAGAATATCGAACGCTCGCTGGTTGTGAATCTGTTGAATATCAATGTAAACTTTCATAGATCCGCGTTATTGAAAATGAGAGACTACTGGTACAAATTTCAGGCGTAAGTGGATAACTTGTGCGCTGTGGAAGGCAAAATAATATAAGCGATTATATCCTCGAAATATTCTCATTCTTTCATTTCAGTATTTGTCAGGGTACAATTCTGTTTAAGTTCGCCGAGACAGTGTGTAGTAATATTATGAAACGGGAACAAAAGGGCGATGATCCGCCTATTCCTCCAGGTGAACGCTCTTAGAGTACAAGACTTATCATTCGGTCGCACGATTGACGATTCTAATACGAAATCGTTCTTTCTAGGTGCAATTAAACTGAATTATTCTACCAGACTCAGCTCGCTAGTTCTAAGATTCTGTGATAAGGATATAGATTTAATGGAGGTAAAGATTTCGGGCTTAGAGAACGATTGCATCTATAATGCGAACGAAAGAATGGTGTTACGCATACATCTCCGAAATATGCTTGCTGAAGACTTAAACGATGACACGCTTTATTCTAAAGTAATTGTCTAGAATAAAATATATATGGACTTTTTATCCCTGTAATATTTTTTTGTAATATATTTGTTGTTTTATTTTTGAAGATTTTGACAACAGACGAGGACAAGGTTTTCGACTTGAAATACGTAAGACACATGCCAAGACTGTATAAGTGTCCGGATATCGATACAAATCAGGACGACGTAATGTCGGACGGCACCTTCAAGCTTTCCATTGGACGAATAAATTGTGTCATTATTTCTAAAATTCTGTACGATTTACAGGTACGGCGAACTCTTCATACGTATTATACCTGTGTATTTTATTATGTTATCGTAATCCCCACTGTTTTTTGTAGAATTTCATAATGCCATTCGCTTCTCCATATTACACGCGTTTCTTGAGTTATATGAAGAACAAACTCGTCGGAGGCATCGAAGTATTTAAGAGAAGCGCGACGAAATTGCACATTTTTATCGATATACAAGGACCTACATTTCTGTTACCTCAGAAGAAGGATGCTCCGAGTCTCCTAGTATTCGATACAGGTACACACAAAAGTGTTATGTTGATAATGCAATTATAAAAAAGTTAAGAGGAGAATATTCTCTATAGAATTGGTTTCCAGGCGTATTGTCGGTTGAGAACTTCTTCAAGAAGAGCGGCCAATCGGTCCAATCGATCAAAGCGTCCGCCAGCGACGCCAATCAGTTAATAATCGACAACATTCTGGTGAAACTGAAATCCATGACCGTGTCCAGAGCAATTATGACTCTGACTCGAGACTTAGAGGTTCAGGTAAAATTATGCGTTCATTAAAGCGCAATTTAATGTCATGTCAAGAGAATACAATTACACGGGAGATTGTTTTCAGGAGCCTATCATCGAACCCATACAAATCCAGTTTGACATCAAAAGAAAAACTGAGTATCGTAGCATTATCGAGTTGCAAGCCTATGGTTTATTCAACGTACAAGGAGCGATCGATATTGTGAACATAAATTTGAGCCAGAGAGATCTGAAATCTCTTATGTCAGTGTGGCAGGATAATATCTCCAAGATTCTGTTGCTTAAAAAAACCGGCGAGAACGAAGATCGTCCTTCAACGTTAAGCTGTCGGAAGGACGTCAGGCACGACGATGCTATGGTGAAGAAGTTGGAGGATTTTTTAGCCCACAATGAAACAGCCTTGTGTGAAGTGAATGTCAAACTAACGTTGGAAGGGTTGCAACTAAACTTGTTCTTGGACACAGAAGAGGTATATGTTCGAATAAATTAATACACTCGTCAATATTCAAATCTTACCTTTTATTTATATATTATTTTTGTATAGTTTTATATTTTATTATGTTTTATATTTTATCAGGTGTTGAGTTCTCCCGTGCGCGACTTGAACCACGGTTTATGCAAGCTGTGCTTTGGTGAAACTATAAATACCTGGGACTTTTACAGTGACAAGAGTTTGAAAATGAAATTATCTTTGCAAAATTGCTTGTTGCAAGATACTCGCAAAGATTCCGTTAGTGAGAGAAAGTTCGTATCATTGCTTGAGAGACAATAAAGTGTCATTGATATCGAAATTCACAGTCTCGTCTTACGTTTCAGGATAATACAGTCACCATCGATATCCTTAGAGAAAAATTTAGAGTCCTGCATTTCTGTGTCGATGTCTCCCATAGTCGATGTCACGTATAGTCGTACCCAAGCGGAGGAGAAATGTTTCGATGTTCTTATTCAAGATATACGAATTAATTTATCCGTTCCTTTCCTAATGCATCTGGGGCGGTATTTCCTAGATTCCTTGCCCGGCGAGCAGATTGAGAAAGGCATCATCAATCACGGATACGATAATAATAATCAGACGGTAAATAAGAACTTCTTTACGTTGATCTGCGTACGAAAAAATATATTTGATAAATGTATTTGATTTAAATCAAGAACCGGAATGCTTTAAACGCAGAAACTGACAAATTAAATCGCTCACAGTATTTTAAGGAGCAACCAGGTATTTCGTCTGCGTGTATGCATGTTGAATGTAGAGAATGTAGGGAATGTAGAGTTTCACTTGTTTATTAACAAATATGCTACATACTTGATGTTGTGCATAATTTTACTCGCAAAAAGTAAGTGCAATTATCTTGATGTGTTTAGGTACTTCTGTCTCTATTAGGATACAAAAGCCAGATATCTTTTTATTTGGCGATTTAGAGAAAAGCAACACCCACATAATACGTATGCAAGCGGAGGTATTTATTGAGAGCAGCAAGCACAGTTGTTCCTCCTCGATAGTCTGCACTCTGACCAATGTCAATGCCAAAACTAAAGGGCAAGGAAACTACGAGTCCCCGTGTTGGTTGTTACGTCCCTGTGATATAGAAATCTGTAAGAAGAAAGAATTATCGAGCGGTAATGAGGAAATTACCGTTGCTATAAATAGTATTAATATACATCTATCGGCGGAAGTGGTGCATACTTTTATGGATGTAAGATGGCTCAATATTATTATAAACGTAAATCTGATTTATTTATGCTGCCTATCGTAAACTACTCTACATTCCAGATATTGAACGAAGCGTCGATTTTTCTAAACAGCATTACTTTGAAAGCAGATGAAAGTAGCAACAATCAAAATGCATACATGCACAATAATCTTTGGACACCGAGGAAAGTTTCTAGTATACCGTATAAGAAAACTGACGAAGGCGAGTATCTCGTACACGTCGTTGCATTGCAGATTTTAGTTGTTATTTAAGTTACCAATGTGACAATTTAAACGCATCAGTATACTCATATCGTGCCTATAATCTTTAGGTGACTCAGAGCTGTATTGTCGCCACCATGATCATTTAATATTTAACTTGAAACCCGTATTGGTATGTTTGTTGTTGGAGATGGAGTATTCGGTAGGAAGATTTCCGGTGATGAGAATGGAGACCATTATTACGACCACTGTCAACGACTGGCACAACAGTTTCCATCTCGAATCCAATGTAAAGCTTCACGCGTTCTGTTACAATAGATCACTTCAGACTTGGGAGCCGTTCGTAGAATTCTGCACGAAAGACGACGTGAATTATAAACCGTGGGAATTCACCATTAAAGTAATATCTTATTATTCTTTTTATAATTATTTTATAACGTCATCGCGTCTTTTTCATTCAACGCACTTCTCAGACGTATCAAGATGAAGCGAATATGATCAATTCTAATTGGATGGATCCTTACCATCACGTAAAACAAGATCCACTGAGAATGAAAAAGAAGGATATGAGGCACGACGGACATGATGTCACGGATATGGTCTTTATTGGACCTGAGGTGGATGCGATTTCGTCCACGAGAAACGGTGAGATTACTTGTACTCCACTCACCTGTTATTTCACCAGATTAGAGCTGATTGTTTAATAAATAAATTGTATTCGTTTTTGTTAATAAATAGAGCCTGAGACTTATGTTACATGTGAGGATGAATCCGATACGGACGACGATGAGAGCGACAAGAAACTGACGAGGATCTCGAATTATCTGTTCAATAGCAACAGCAGCGATGAGGAAGAAAGTGACTCGGACGATTCGAGTACGAACGAGGACGAGGGCTTAGACTTTGTGCTGGATTGTAACGTCAACGAATCTTGTACGTGAACTCAAAGCTTCGCGGGAGTGTGTCGTATTTCAATTGTTTATCGTATTTTCTGCGTAGGTCACCCCGCCGCCCCAGCGAAGATAGGTGCCTCCGCGCCGCATATTATTCTGTATACGGAGGACAAAATTAACATCACCATTACGCAAAACATGATCGAAATGTGGAACGCAATCACGAGCGCGTTCATACAGGCCAAGGGTGGGCTTCCCTTCGTGCCCGCAAACACGCGGGAATTGACTATGCTGAACGATATAGGTCACGCCAGTCGAATAGAGCTACTTGTTCAAGAACAGGTAAAATAATTCTTTTTTTTTTACATTTTCATAAGATTTAGATGATTAGATAAGTTTTAGATTTCTTAACATTTACACACACATACCCACACATAGAAAGTGATACAATAAATATAAGTCAATTTAGATAAATATAAGTCAATTTAGATAAATTAGATTATATGTATAAAACGTTAGTATTTTGGTTAAATTATAATTTTAATGTAATTTAAAGTATTTTTAAGGTATTTTTGGTTCGCACACTCTACTTATCTCATACTAGCTCATATTAGCACTTTTTTCCTTTACACATGGGATTCAATTACTCGTTGAAAATTAAACGTTTGAATGTGTCCTCAATGACAGGTGGATGGGAATAGTGTCACACGCATCATCGCTGCACATAACTTCCACGATGGCAATTCGCCGACCAGCGTGCCCAGCAGCCCGGAAAATGAAATGCAACCGGATCTCACGAGTCCTCAGTGGGTTGGCAAGGAAATTCATTTAGTTGTACCAGAATGCAAGGCTTTTCCGATTGATTCGCCGGTCCATATCTACAAATTGGTAACGGATGAACTTCTTCGCGTCATTTTTGAAGGTAACATTTCCGTATTTCGCTACAACAAAAAAACCATAACAATTAAATCATTAAGATATACATTACACGTATAGTGGAATAATAATGTTTTATTTTCAATGCAACAGGTTTTGAGGACGTGCTAGTGTACTGTCCGAAAAAGGAGACACGGAGTCTCATATCGCTTCGTCCTGTAAAACATGAAGTTCGTTATTACCTGGTGATAGAGGCGTCAATAAACAGTTATCTGCACCGTACGATTTGCGTGCGATCTCCGTTGCAGGTGAGACTTGATCTGTTCTGTCGCTCTATTCATTTTATCGTCGCTAATATTCGTGTAATATGAAACATCACATTTCAGTTCCAAAACGAAACATCGTACGCACTGGGCCTTTATTATAAAAAAGCGGTGGTAGATAAGTTGGGTCTGACACCGGCCGGTGAGACCACAAATCCGTTCGACGATAATGTGAGAATGGCGATCATTGAGCCCGACTCGATCTGCAATATTCCTCTGTACATTGCTTATCATTGTCCAATACATGTTCTACCTGCATATCTAGAGTAAGTAAAGTCAGACATGATCGATGATTTGCAATCATCTCGCGTGTTACAAAATGTACAGGAATCAAAATGGTATCATTGAAACACTGTTAGTTTTCTTTTTTACTTAATGATATTTCTTCCTTCGTTGCCAATAAGTTACTATTTTACGAGCAATTTTATTAAGAGAGAATTATTAACCAACGAATATATGTTACAGGAAATATCAAGTCAGTGACGATGGAATTTATTGGAAAGACTTGAGGGGTACAACAAATGCATTTAAAGATATATGCTGTGAAACGAAAGACGACATTAACCGTAATATATTCTGTGTCAGGGCAATATGCACGGAAATCCCATTAATGGCCCGACTCTCAGGTTGTCAAGTGCCGAATTACTTGATAAATATCATACCACCTGTTATTTTTAATAACCAGCTACCCTTCGTCATCGATGTCAGTATACCTAGCATCAATTACGAAGTGAAAATCGAACCCGGGGAGAAAATCAATATGCACTCTTTGAATTGTAACAGTAATGTGCAGTTTGTTTTTAAGGTATGCAAAGAGAAAAAAGTCATCTTATTAAGTTGATTCGGACGTTTCTTACTATAGAACATATATATGTTTCATATGTCGTTATATCCTATTTGGAAAATGTTTTGTTTATACCAACATTTGCTCAGTATTTATAGAAAAAAAAATACATTCGCGGATTAACTTAATATTTAACGAAAATAATTTTACGCAAAGATCGAACATATACCGCCATATGTTTTATTGACACGCAATTCTAATAATTTCATATAGGTACACAACTATTTAGGCACGTCGTGGACGGGCACGGTTAAACTGAACATGAATCTAGAACGAAAGTTTGTACTGATGTCTACAGATAACGAGTCGGATCTGACGAAGCCTTTCTTGCTATGCATAGAATTGTGCAAGATGCTCAGCTGGAACATTGTTATACAATCACAGTACTGGATAATAAATAAATCCGGTTTACCGCTGTTTATTCAAGTAAATAAAACAATAACACTAATAGTTTGAATCTCTCTCGATAATAAAACGTAGTTGGTTTTGTGTGTGTGTGTGTATGCAAATAAATAATAATAGTTCGTTCAAATAAGTGGAATGGTTCGTTGAATAAGAATAGGTCATTTTGTTTTAACTTTGTCTTTGGTAGTTCATTAATATCATGTCGCTCTAGGAATGTCACTCTCATACAACCTACGAGATGCCGGAAGAAGAGCTAATGGTGTTCTCTCAGAAGAACAATAAAAAGAATACAATACGATTAAGGGCACACCAGTCCGAGTGGTCAATGCCGTTCGGGCTGGACGGGATCACGTCGATGTCGCTGATCGTATGTCGAGATATCGAGCGCAGACAAAAATATCAGATCTTAACGGAAGTGGAGAGTTCCCGTTTGTCGCCGATTTTCACCAAGATCATTACGTTTCTTCCGTACTTTCTCATTTGTAACAAAACCAAAAGAGCTTTAAGATTTATGGAGGAAAACGAGGAAGCTGATCTCTGGAACGATCTCTTGCCCACTCAGGAAATGTCCTTCTGGCCCGCTACCGATTCCATGAAAATGAGAATCAAATGGAGAAACAGTCAATTGGTCTCACAGCACTTCGACATCACGCATACCGGCAAAACCGTGCTCAGAATGGATAACGGGGTAAGATGGAGATATTAGTGATTATTAGTTCTGATACAATCAATCTCGTATAGCAAATAATCATTAAGCAAGTTCCTCACGAGGAAATTTACTTTGAAGTTGAACTTAAGGAACATACTTTACAATATTCGCAGTCGGCGCTGTGTGTGGAGATCGAAGGTGGCGTCAATACTCCATATCGCGTCATGTTCCGAAAACACAACGCCGGCGACATACCCGTAAGGGTGGACAACCTCTGCGACAAGCTGTTCCTGAAGCTGAGCCAAGTCAATTTAGGCCAAGTTGCCTTGCTTAAGCCGTTCCAAAGCTTGCTGTACACCTGGGACGATCCTACGCAGAGCAGAGAACTGATCTGGAACGTCTACAATAACAATGCCATCGGTTATAAAGCAGAATTTGAGTCGGTAGGATATATTGTTGAAATTAAGTTAATATATTTCCCATAAGATACATATTTCATTTGTCAGTATATTTCTATTTTTAAAGTATAAGTGTTTCTAAAAAATACTTTATTCATATCAATACTTGTTCAGTGTTTATGAAAAAAACTTTTGAATGAACCTAATACAAAAGTATTTCTAGTCTTGATTTTCGATTTTTCTATGTACACACATAGAGATGTGAAAATTGTTCTAATAATTTTCGCACTTTTGTACACGCAACAATTTCTGCAATTATGACTTTATTGTTACTCTTCTCGTTCGAACGCATTATCTATTGTTAGCATTTTCGTCTGCTTTCAGGATGGCTGCGGACACGAGAAGGTGTCATTTATAACCGTTGAGCGGCGTAACAGCGCGTCAACGTATTCCTCTGTCAATTCCAAATCGTTGTCATATGCGAAGTCGTGGTCGGAAGACCCGAGCGGAAGTACCACTCATCTTGCCAACGCAGAATCCGAGACGAAGACGCAAAAGTTAGAGAACGTGCGACAGGACGAAGCGGAAGTTTACTGGGTGAGCTATATGGAAAGTGAACAACGCGTGTTGCTGTTCACACAGCACGAGAGTGTGTACCTGAAAGCGAAAAGCATCATCGACCCTGAAACCAGCAAGAGAGAGATATTTTTGTCGATCGCGGCGATCGGAATTAGCGTTGTGAGTAGACATTAAATATAATACTTACACTACTTTGTAAGTCGAGTATTTTATATTTATTTTAAGTGTGATCAATTGAAAACTGATTGCTCTCCTTCTTTTACAGGTCGTGCAGGAGTCTAACGCCAGTCTTCACAGCTCCAGACGAGAGTTGCTGTACGCTAGTGTGATCGATTCGGTTGCACACTGGGAGCTTTACTTCAGCAAACGATGGAAAAGTCTGTCGTTGGAGCTCAGCGCTTGGCTGGAAAATAAATATGTGAATTCCGCGAAAGCAGCACAGCTGGAAAATTTCATCGATGTACGAATACTATTTTATAAATTTCATTGTAAATGAAAATTGCTTTTATCGCGTTCAGTAGAAACAAATGACTTATTAACCAAATAATTGGTCTTGTTCATCTATATTTTTTCGCTTATCGCAGTACTTGTAGATTTTTATCATATAAAATGATATCTGCTCCCGAAGAAGGCGAAAATGAACCAAACTTTTTGACTGAACCAATATTAGTACACGTACAATATATGCATTTCACCGCTATCTTTCGAGCGTTTTTGACAATCCTTTTCTGACATTTTGTAGGTTGACTTCATGAAGATGCAGATGACTAAGCCATTCTTCGGAAAGCTACGAAGAACGTACTCTCCGGGTATTTGGCTGCATTGCAGGGAATCCACGACGCTATGTTATCTGCAAGGATATGTTCACAGAATACAGGTACGTCCATATATGTGTGGTAGGTTGCAAGACCATAAAGCTAGAAACTCACACCAAACTATCAAAATTGAGAATCACTCCTGTTGTGACAAGCTTGCCTAACAGATATATTATTAATTCTTATTATTATTTATTACTATTTAGTGTTCTTAATTATATCATTAATTATAATATTATTGCGTAAGTCCATCGATAACGATGGACTTTCAATTTTGACGATTTTTTGAGCTCCCAACTTCATTATATCTAAACTGTTTTGCAATTCGCTGTACGCTAGTTTGTAATAATATTCTTGTAACATTTCTTTCGCCGCAGATCGATAATCAACTGAGCGAGGCTTCCTTTCCGGTTGTTCTATATCCCAGTTTACAAAGGACTTTCGTGAATTACGCCGGCGGCCGTAGATTGAAGCACTGCTTGGAGTTCTCGTATTTGAAGCAACGCAAGCTGAAAAACAGTATTTACAAGTACGAACGCCTAACTTCCTCCATTATTTCTATGATTATTACTGACATGGTGATTCCTGTGTAATAATTTTCGAACGATTTTTTCCCAGAGGAATATGCTTGATCGTAAGGGAGTTTAATTTGAACTTGGAGGAAACGTTCCTCTGTTCCCTGATCAATCTGATACCCAAGATACCGGAAACTAAGCACTCGATTGCTGCTAAACTTAGGAGAGACGTTTCCAACATGCGCGTGCCTTCGCTTCACAAAATTACCAACGTAAATGTCCGATGTCATACGAGATCACGTCGATTCACGTGTATATCGCGCGATATTACTTTTTTGTTTTAATCTTTTACTTTGACTTTGATGCACACATATAATTTGCAGAATGCTAACGGAAGGAGAAAAAATTTGATAGAGCAGATATACATCTCCCCGATGGTGTTGCACTTGAAATTATTGGCCAACACGGAAGGTACTAATGCGCGTAGCTTCGGCAACGTAGCGAATTACCACAATATCGTACGTTTCATCTTTGAGTACGCGGAGAAGGGCGTTTTCGAGAGAGACGTTGAGTTCAGGTGAGCGAATGCGGAGGCTTCTATGTAAGACTTACAGACGCGACGTTCAATTTACCATGGCTTTTCAGATTGCCCGCCTATCGAAGGAGTTTTATCGTCGTCGACAATAAACAGTTCCTGTCGCATCTTTCGCGCACTTACGTGGCGCAGACTATGGAACAGTTTCATGTGCTAGTACGCTTAACGACTGTCTTGGGGAACCAGTACGGCTACAATTTTAAATCGCCGAGCGGCGGTTTCTACGAACCGGATCTGGTGAGCTCAGACGACTGCCAGAGGTACCCCAAACGTTTCTTTCAAATATGTTAATTGCGATATGTCTTTGCAGTTATTGCTGTATGGCGACGAAACTGCGGAGAGATTAGCACACGAAGTCGCGTGTGAGCTAGGATACGCTACGCCTGATGGTATGCAGGACTTTAGCAGCAACGACACCTCTACGACTCTTCATCCCAAGGTAAACATAAATCTCATATCTGTGCAAAGTCGCCAAGTGCAGTAAGGAACTTTACCAAACTCCGTTTAACAAGCAACTTGATAGCTATCTCTTTGTTTTTTACTCTTGACAGTAAGCGTTCTTGATGATTAATTCCAGCATATCCTTAAGGATACAACATATATCTCTAAAAATAAAAATATGCCGATTAATTTTTATATATATCGTCTTTCTCTAATGGAGTGCTTTTAGAATTATTTAATAATAACTTATTCATCCTGAAAAACGATCATTTTTATTTTTACTCTGATTTTCTAATTTTTCATAATATAGTTTTTATTTCTGCTAAAAGTACTACTTTTCAGCAATCAAATGAAAATCAAATTTCAGAAACACTCATATCCTTCTATTAAAATAATTCTCAATTTCCAAAACAAAAAAACCGGGACTCAGAGAGTTAAAACTTTGAGCGCTATATCTCAAAGTAAAACAATAAAATAAAGTAATTCGGTTGAGATATGAAATTTGTTGTTAAGACACGCTTCGCGCTATTTGACCGCATAATTCTCTTTCATTTTAGATGAAAGATGCAAGTTACCAGAACCCAGACGTACCGCCGTTGGCGTTTTCAGTCGATTATTCGTTCCCCACAGAGATCGACTTGGAGATCTCCGGCTTGATCACAGCGTCGACAAACAGTGAGTAGATCATTGTTTGTCGTGTGACGTACGAGTCGATGTTATTGAAATCATACGTATCGTGCTGCGCGCACTATATTAAAGCCTCTGAGCTACTCGCGTAAGTTGTCCTTGCTTGATGACATTAGAAGCGAGAAATCGCATGCCCGCGATTTTTGCGTTATACGTTGAAATAACAAGATACGTACACATAACTACATCTGTAATCGATTCAGCAACTTTGTAAAGTGGTCCGAACGCTCTTCTTTTGCTGTCACAATCAATAAATAGCCATGAAATCAACAAAAATGATGAGTAATGTTTGGTTAAAACCTGAGTTGCATGTAGTCACGCTAATTTCATAGTTATTCATTGATTTTAACAGCAAGAGGAGAACGTTCGAAACATTTTGCAAATTTGCTGAATTAATCACAAGTATCGTTTTATGAATATATTGTTTTACTTCAACGTATAACGCAAGAATTGTGAGCATACGACTTCTCACTTCTGACGTTATCAAACAAAGACAGCCGACCCAACGCGTACCCAAGAGCCTTTGAGTTATTAACGCGCCCGACCGCTCGGTCGAGTGCGAGCATTGTGTCGTCCACTTGTTTCCCCGACGTGCTCGACGCCTCCACTACTAAATCTCTCAAAAATGACAGGCATTCACCGAGAAGAGTTAAGGTATTTCCTCAAAACATTGGGCAAGAAAACGTCCGTGTTTTTCAAGGCAGAAAGCCCTTGTTTAAAAAGTCATTCGAAAGTAGTAGCAGATATAATGAAAAGGTACCAACGCTTATTGGCGCTATATTTCTCTCGTTTGTCACGCACTGTCTGTGTTTCACTTAAGAAAACGAGTTGTCGTTTATCCCGCAGAGCGCAAGAAATGGACCATGGTTTCGTATCCCGAGTGCGACTACCGCGGTACATCAATCCACACTTCGTGAGTGTACATTCAGACCTTGACTCGGCGGTGCTCGTTTCTTGTACCATTAACGACAATCGTTTCCCCCAGGGCGTGGAGCTGTTCTCGACGCACAAAGCCAAGGGAGCATACCTGCTGAACACTATAACCAAAGGTCATTGCGCTCAAAACGATTTTTACTGGGGGCACGCCGCGCTCCACAACGACGGAAAGTACATCACCCTCGTGTCTTTGCAGTAAGTCCGACGATCATCGCTTTGTGGCAGTATTAATTCACTCGAAAAGATAATGAAAATAAGATCACTCGAAATCGCAAGAGGCTAATTTTTCACACAATAATAGTTTAAATCCTATTTTAACGTGTGTTTGAATAGAATTTAAGACTCCTGGCTCCTCGTAACGGAACTCTCGATTTATGACATCAAAAGCGAGAAAATATACGCTAAAAATTCTTGCAAAATACATTGAAATAAAAAGATGTATTCACCAAATAACACTTGCAATCGGTCAAGCAGAGTTTCAAAATAGTCCTAACACTTTCCTTTTGTTTGAACAATGAATAAATAATAGGCCAACATCAATTTTTATCTCCAAACTGCTATAAGTGATCCTGAAGGTTTCTGGCACGTTGAAACCAAATATATCACTAAAAAATGCTCTATCGCGTCAGGTTTTCAAAGGTGCCAAAAAGATTTTATTTTTAAACATTTTTACATAAAAATAAGTCTGAAACGAAAAGTGTTAGGCCGATTTGGTCACCGTATTTGGTCACCGTATTTCAGTATAAAACAAAATATATCAAAATCACTTTTTAAATACAACTCAATAAATACAACAAATATTGCATATTTTTCTCAATCCTTTTTATATGTGACTTCGAATAGTAACTTTGTATACGTGATTCGATATTTAAAACTTTAATAAATATATATAATTTTGGAAGTTTTATCTCTTTTTATATAAATGAACATTTTAAATCTTTCGAAAACTACTAGCGCGCGTTAAAGAATATAAAAAGTTTAGTATATATGAAGAAATTTTTATATGTATGTGTGTGTGTGTGAAAAAGTATATGAAGTATTTGTTTTCTAATTTATTGAACATAACAGTCAACTCTAATAGATTTTTTTATGCTAAGTTCAAGTCTGTTAGCTAAATTGGTCTATTATTTCTCGTTCTTTATTTTAATAAAAAAAAAAAAAAAAAAAAAAAAAAAATGGCCTTTTTGATATTTTTAGATCAGAATATTTCATAAACTTGATAGAGCAGTTTGGGCAATGGATTTGATTTTAAAATGCCAGAAACTTTCAGAATTACTTATACAGGTCTGGGAGTCAGAGCAAAAATCAAAATTTTTCGGCCTGTGTAACCGTAAAATTCATGTGATCTTTCTTTTTAACCTACTTTCTCATGATTTTGTCACGTTAATTTTACAGTTTATTGATTATTAGAGTAAAAGGAAAGTTTTCGGACTATTTTACGGATCTTTTCGATCGATTGCAAATATTATTTTGTAAACATATTTTATTTCAACGTATTTTATAAAAATTTTTAATATTTCCTCGCTTCTGACGTTTAAGATGGCACCAATGAGGAAGATCAGGAGCTTTAAACTTAAATATCTAAGTTTAAATTATTACTGAAAAATCTGTTTAAATGAATGAATATATTCCAGTGAAGACATTATGACATTATGTTCACTCTCTCTTCAATTTCGATTAAAAATATTCAATCAACGTTTCAAAATTGAGAATTTACTTCATATGAGTGAAGTCATTCAAATTGGAGCGACTCGGTGATCACTGTATGTACTTTTCGAGTGAAATTTCGCTTCAAAAAATTTAGAGCGAACCTGTGCATCCTCACTCGCGTCAGGCGCAACACGCGTGTTGATGAAAATAGAAAACATAAGGATTATATTCGCCATGGATTTTCAGGCGGATACACTACATCGAGAAAGGGAGCGCTTGGGGATCGTGGAACGTGAAATGGACTTTGGAAACCAATCAGTTGCTGTCGCCGCCAACTGTCGCTAAAAGCAAGCTTATTTTGCACGTAACAAAGGTAACCGTCTCGACAGAGTGTGCATGTGTTTTCCAAGCAGAACTGAACGACGAAAAATCGAACGTAATTATGCACGTGGCTCGTTTGTAATGTTACACGCAGAACGAAGAGGAGGCGTCGTCGTCCATGGTGGACTGGTATGTGGAGAGCGAGGCCGCGGATATTTTGGAATGGCTGTGTCGGAAAATGAACAGCGCGATGATCCTGAACATGGAGAGCAGTATTTGCTCAAAATGAGAGTCCCACGTGACGAGGACACTACGCAGAGAAAATAAAAAGAGACGAGAGAACGAGGAAGATAGAGATTAAATGTATTTACAGCATTTAGTTCGGCATAATAAAAGTTTACGGTGAATGCAAAACAGAAAGATAGAAGCGACGTTCTAATGCCCTACACTTCATTTATTATAATAATAATTATTATCATTATTATTATCATCATTATTATCATTATCATTGTATCTTGCCGAAGTCAGATCGCATCTTCGTCTGGATAAAGTACGTCTAGTTTATTTCATAATTTATTTACAAAAAGTCTTAGTAAATTACACTTACAGGCATCTCCACTCGAACTAAAGTAAATAATTTAAGAACTACATGTATTTAGATATCTATAGAGTAGGATACTTTGGGGTCGGGGAGAAGCTGGGACCAGGGAAAGTGTTCTGTTTAACTTATCTCATACGTTCTAATAGTCTTCGCGAGAATTCGAAATCGAGTGTCGTTTAAACGGTTACACGTCATGTGTGAAAACTAAATTTAACCCCCATTCTCTCTGTCTATATATGTATATATATATATATATATATATGTGTGTGTGTGTATATACATATACATTTCTCTCTTCCCTTTTCCTTTTTTTCTTTTTTTTTAATCCGTTCTCTACGAAACGAGGAAGTATCATCAGTGGAAGGTGTGCGACGACGAATTCGAATGCGTTTCTTTTTTTTTCTTTGTTAACTGTTGCGCAGATGTTCGTGAGAGTGGGATTTTACATTAGATAAATGTATGTATGTATGTATGTATGTAAGAATCCTCAAAATATGTGCAAGCTGACAATCGATATTTGTTAGTTTTACAATAACGTATGCGCGCTTTGAAAAAGCATAAAATCTTGGTTATAAATATATCCCATTAGAATCGTTTAATGGCACGATCGAGCTTAAATTTAAAAATCCTCTTTTTTTTATCCTTTTAATATATTCTTTTCTACATTATCGCCCAGAGAATCCGTTTCATCTGTTTCTATAACGTCGATTTTCGTATCTCTTCCGCTTTTTTTAATTCTTCCTTTTCCTCTTCCGCTTCGTCTTTTTTTATTTCTTTTTTGTTATCACAACGGCGTTTAATTATGTTTATAAATATGTTTATTTCAAAAAGATTGCAATTAGACATCGCTACTTTCGAATCTCTCTTTAGGAAGCCACCAAAAAAAAAGAAAAGAAAGAAAAAAGAAATTCATTGAAACTCTGCGAAATCTGTTATACTTCAAGTAATTGTTACTTTACTTAATTTTGTAAGCTATGTTGTGTGTGTGTGTGTATATATTTTTTTTCTTTTCACAGACACTATCCCTACCCCTTTTTCTACCGGCACCCCCATCCTTCGTGCATACACACACATACACGTACGTACACACAACACACGCATTCCCGTATTCTTCCTCTGCAAAGCCCTCTTTTACATTAGGGATACGCACATATACACACACTCGGTGAAGCGTATGCTGCGGTGCACACGTCACAATACCTATCTTGCTTTCTCTCCTTTCTTTCACACACACACACACACGCATTTTTTGCGCGCACGTGTAAACGCAAACGTGTATTTCGCACTTTTGCATCTTCTTCTTCATCTCGAATATTTTTCCGCCTTCGTTCTTTTTTTCTCTCCCCTTTTCTCTCTCTCTTCTCTTGTAAAACTCATATATGTATACATGTTACGGTGAAAGTACTTCCTTCCGACTACATAATTTCTTTCACACATCGACTGTACTTTTACAATTGAAAGCTGCTAAACTTTAATATTTAAGTTTACATTAATAGTGTGTAATCTCATTACACAATAATGTAACGAATCTATACAAGATTGACTACGCGTCTATCTGTCTGCTACGTAGATAATGAAAAAGAAATTAAATCAATTACTTTCATCGTAACTTACATACATACATACATACATACATACATACATACATACATACATACATGCATACATGCATACATACATACATACATAAAAACAAACATACATGCAAACATACATACATACATACATACACACATACATACATACATACATACATACATACATACATGCATGCATACATACGTACATACATACATGCATACATATGTACATACATACATGCATACATACGTACATACATACGTACATACATACATGCATACATACATCATCATACATACGTCATCATACATACGTCATCATACATACATCATCATACATACGTCATCATACATACATCATCACACACACACACACACACACGTATCCAACATCCAAATTCATACATCCATCTCGCATGCATACATACATACATAATGCATGCAATCCACACAGCCGCGCATACACATACACGTTTCTCACACTTTTTTTTTCTTTCCTTCTTTCTCGCATGTGTTCTTTCTTTCACTCTTTATTCCTTTTGCTCTATCTCTCTTTCTTTCTCGCTCTTTCTCTCAAGCAGCGGCGTTATCACACATCATATTATTTTTTCTCTTCTAGCATTGTCTTTCTTCAGTTCTAGTTCTGCCTGTGCTTCTAAAGTCGAGACTTTTTACGGTCCTACAACCGCAAACGTATTTGCGCCACCGTAGCCGTAGCACAAAAATCGAATAAGATTCAATGGAAGTGTGTGTTATCTACAAAATATCTTAATTACTCGCTAATTACAGCACAAAACATGCAAATATAAAAATTTGCATTATATTATCGTTTAGTATTTATATATATTCGTCATCCTCGTTATATCGTTCCACATCGCATCTTTAGGGTTCGCCGACATACTTCTTGGTATATATATTATTATGCAGCTGACCGTTGTGTGTCTCGAAAGTCCATCTTTACTGCGTATGTATGCGTATGTATTCGTATCTGTATATACGTCTGCGCGCGCGCGCGTGTGTGTGTGTGTACACTTGTATGATGTTGAACTACATGTTTGTTTGTAACTTTAATCTCCATGTGGAGCGTTTTCATGCACGTAGTGTGTATGTACGTGTGCGTGTATTTATGCATGTGTGTATACGCGCGTGTATGCATGTGTGTACACGTGTCTACATGTGTATCTTTTTTTTCTTTCATTAACTATGAAATATCTTACACTATCGATATTATTCATTTCACGAAGGGAAGGTATACCGATGGGCGGAGATTGCATCGGGTATACCTACACGCTCTAACACCGATAATTAAACTTTCTTACTTCTTGTTTAATCGATATAAAACTACAATTGCGCTGCCATGGCCTATTCAGCACTTTTGTTCCTTCACTCGTGCGCTGTTTCGTCGCGCGTGTCTCTTGCCTGCCTGCTTGCCTGCTTGTCTTTCTTTCTTTCTCTGTTCTTTCTTTCTTTCTTTCTTCTCCTTTCTATACTCTCTAACTCTCCGACAAATATCCCTCTCTTCTCACTATCTCACACACACTCTCTCTCCTCCACTTCCTCTCACTATCTCCCGCTCTCTCTCTTTTCGCCTTTTACACACTAGCAGTACACAGCATATATTACCATCACAACGACGCAGTCATAATCGTCATTGTCGTCGCGTGCGTCTTACTTATCATCGTCGTCTAAGCCGGCACCGTTAAACATCCGCGTAGCGTGTCATCTTCATTGTGTCCCGACCGACAAAAGAGTTACGTGCCCCTCGAACACTGAAACAACACACGCGCAACTATCGCGGCGACCTGCTGATCCAGAATCTGGCTCATCACTAGGGCGAGCAGACGGGACTCGTGTTGCAGGAGCAGAGTTCGGTTGTCCGGATGCCTGGCGAGATTGAGCAGCGTGCCGGCGGCGCGCCGCAACATGTCTAGGCTGGTGCCCATCGATTCTGGATTGTCGCGCAGCGCCGCTAGGCCATGCTGATTCGCCACGCCGAGGGCGCTTGACTCGGCCTGTTCGATGAACGCGACGAGCAACGCAACACAGGGTGTCTGCAAGGCGATGGTGCGCGCGACGCCACTGTCCGCGGCCGACAGGAAGTGTAGTAGATTCACGCCGAACTCGCGCAGCACCTGTTCCTCGCTGCGGCACAGCAACCTGGTCAACACGGAGCATAGTCTCTGTAATCGGGAGTACGGCGGGGTCGCCACTACCAGGTCTACGTTGCACTCGGTCACGCATAATTTGCACAGCGCCTCCAGCGCAAGTCTCTGCGGCGACAACGAGGAGTTGGGACCGACAGTGGGGAAGGGATCTTGGCCGTGTGCTGCTGGGCACACAGCCCAATGCAACAGACCATCGAGGACAGGTCGCGAGATCTCTTCCGGATGCTGGCTGAGGTCCATGTGGCCGGATATGTTCGCGGCCATCACTAGGACATTCTCTCTCACGTGATGCAGAAAATCCCACCACCATTCTCCCTCACCCTGCAGACTACTGCACGAGTCCGCGAAGTCAGCGTCCTCCTCGCGATCGTAGTTGCGAGTTTTCTGCGCCCTAACCGGATGTTCGTGATGCAGCAGCAATAACTTGCCGAGCAGACTAAGAAACGTGACATTCTTGGCAAATTCGGCCTCGTTGCCTGGGATGAAGGTGAGATTCCTCAGGATCGTCGACAGGCACACGCAACGGCGGGCCAGATTGTCCTGCGTCTCCGTCACCAGATAGAGGCTCGCCTCGTCCCTGGAGTAACTCTCGTCCTCGTAGTCGCTTATCCGCCGTCGCTTCAGAGTGCCGGCCGGATCTCTTATGTTTAATCTTGGTCCCTCCTTGTCGTCCCTCGTCGACATCTCGTGCTCTTCGGTCGGGTCCATCTTCACCTCGATCTTGTCCATGTCGATATTGCTCGTCGCTACCACTGCCGACGTCATTGCCGACACTGCTGTCGAGTCGTTCAGTCCGTTCTGTGTCGGCAGCGAATCTTCGTCGTTCTTCGATGAGTCGCCGCTGCCGAAATGCTCGCCCATGTTATTGTTCGCCTTCGTCTCGTTGTCGCATTCCTTCTTGAAGCCGTCATTCTTTTTCTCGAACAGTTCTCTCGTGAGATCGTTCATTTCCAAGGGTTCCTTCTTGATCCTGGACAGCACGTCGCTGAGGGTCTTTGTTTTCTTCTTCTTGTCCAATTGCTTACGTTCGCCGCTGTCCTTACTGGGCTTGTCGCCAAGCTCGCCGGATTTGTGTGTGAAATCTACCGTCTCGAGGACGCCGACGTCCACTTTGGCTTCGTCCTTAGAATCCGTGCTCTCGACCTCCTTCTGCAACAACGGCGGTTTTTCGTCTCTCAGAAGGCGGGCGAAAGGCACCGTGCCCACCTCAGACTGGAAACACGTCACGATATATTTGGTCGCGTTCGCGTCGACTTGCCAAGGTTCGGTCTCCGACTCGCATTCTTGATGATCCCAAGGCCTCCTGCTGTCCAAAACAAACAAGTCGTCGTCTCTAGGCACGATCTTCACCGGGCGACCTCTCCTCGAGAGAAACGTGTAATTCGATGTCGATAACAGTTTCGTCCGGTCCTCGGGATCGATCGGACGCGTCACCGCGCCGAGATCCACTTCCGGACCATCCGTGGCTTGGTTCCAACGATCGTCGTCGCTCACAGATGTTTCGAACATGTCGGTGAGGGCGCGTGAGAAGTGTTCCAGCAGAACGTCCAATAATCCGGGTAAGTGTGCTAATCCGAAATAACTTACCTGCAAACGATTAATTTATAAAGTAAATAAATCGTGTCTTTTGTGCAACGACAAGTTGTTGGACTCTCTTTACTATAGTATTATTATGAAGATAATACGTCAGAGAGATACTTACGGAAGAATCGTCAAATAACAAAATGTTTAATACGTCAAGGGCCCAGCAGCTTTCGGCGAGGAGACCCGATCGCAAAGACATCATGACACGCCAAGCTTCAATTGGCGTCACGTCAGCGCGCGTCAGTTTTCGTCGCTTGTACAAAAGAGGCGTAATTGCTTCTACGCTGTCAGGAGGGAATGTCATTTCTCTCTTTGACGTTGGTTGTTGACTGATCATGGGACTCACACCGAGTTGATTCTGCGCAAGGTATCAACGATATTTAGTTTACGACACAAAGGTATCATTGAGCAAACATTGATTATGATCACACAGCAAGAAATGATCAAACAGATGTTAACAATACAAAATATCAAAGATGTCAATTTTCAAGAAGTAAAGATGTCAATTTTTCGGAGAAATGTTATCTTCAATTGATATTTTATTATATTTGAGTTTTATATAAATTATATAGAATCTAGAAAATTGTTAAGATATTAACAAGTTAATGTTAAATTGTAAATATTAGTAGGAAAGTAAAGAAGATGAAGCAGTACCTGATGATTTCCGGGTGCTGGATATAAAGGGGACGGTTGATTCGTGTAACGATGATCCCACGGCGGTGGTGGTGCATGTGCTATAGCGTTCAGAGATGGTTGAGACGAAGACCTGTTCGATTGTTGGCTGGCCCACTGTTGACTACTGGACATACCGCCCACCACTGCTGAAGCGGGTGGTGCAGGGGCGCCCACCACCTGGGATGCTTGTTGTTGTTGCTGCTGCTGTTGTTGCGGCGATGGCGATTGTGTTTGCTGGGTCGGGTATTGTACCCTATTATTTCCACTATTACTATTGTACTGATTGGTAGTATTTGGCCATCCTATTGAACAAAGTGAATTTTCCTTGATTAATAAACGATCGTTAATTTCCTTTGACTTTTCAAGTCTCTACTGCTATTGAAGTAAGACACGCAATTTTTCAAGCGTTGGGATTCACCTGAATACGCTGGTCGTTGTTGATTATATTGAGGATATTGTTGGTCTTTGGCAAAGTCTGGGTGGCGTCTAGGTTGGGTAGGACCCGGAGGCGGCGGTGGCATATTCTTGTTAGCCGATCCGCTTCCGGTATATATTTGAGTTCCACCGGGCGCCCCGTACCCACTCTGCAATATCCATAAACAGATATTTTAAATGTTACATAGAAAAAGAGAATTGTTCAACAAAAGTTCCATACACACACACTGTAAGTAACTTAAGCATATTTTAATAACTATTGTTTGATACAACAAATTATTAATAATTACATGATGAGTGTGGTTAAGGTTACGTTTTGTAAACTAAGTCCTCTTCCTAGTAATTTAGTACTGCTAAATTGTAGCTAAAGTAATAAAAATATATACGTATTAACAATTACCTGTTCTTGTCGATAGTAATCTTGCGGACAGGAATATGACGATGCAGCTGGCGGCTGCGAGGGCGAGGAAGGCTGACTGGTCGCCGTTTGTTGTTGCACAGTGGCCGGGTGAGCTTGTGGTCCTGACGGGTAGCTGTTGCTTCGCGCGTTGGGCGGTGTTCCCGTGGGATAGCTAGCAGGTTGCTGGCCACTTGTGTACCTGTTGTACATATCCTGTCCGGTAGCGTTATTCGGCGGCATATTACCGCCGGGATATCCTCTGTGCACGACAAAGCAACACAATACATGAATAATTCGTGTCTATGAAATGCGAGATACCAAGTATGTAGGTGATAGTGACATTCTTTTACCTGTCGACATCTGGTACGTATGGAGGGTAATGCGACCTAGGTGAGTACGGCTGACTGAACTCTCCTTGCTGAGACAACGCGTTTCCCTGCGGCCGGATGTACTGATCTTGCGGGTAGTTCTGGTAAGAGCCAGTGTTCTGGTAACTGCCTTGTTGTATCCCTGAAAACAGACATGAGATTTTGTTAACGGCACGTTTTTTTTATTAATGATTCTCAACGATGTTAGTCAGCGACACGAGAGATTTGTGCTTTGTAACAATATTAAGTTCTTTGTAGCAGTACTAAATTATGCTGCCTGCGCTTAAAAAATGAAGTAGATACATGTTTGATACTTGGTGGAAGAGAGAAGGAAATTGAAAAATTGCTAGACCGCTCGATGGGAACGGCATCGATGGCGTAAAAGCGTTTCTCGATGATGCAAGCGCTATTAAATGAACCGGATCATAAGTAACTGATGTCAAGGTATGTGAACTGTGCCGACATACCTTGATGAGCCGATGGTGCGCTACTTTGACTGGGTGGCCTAGGTGGAGGTGGCGTGTACTCCGACGACGGACCACCTGGTGTACCACCCGCGTAACTACTCTGATAACTTCCGTAACCATCCATCGAGGTGTTGCTCGAGCCCGCAGCAGGAAAGGAATCTTGAGAATTGGAAGAACCTACAAAAAAAAAAAGCCATCTCTAGTTCCTCTGAGCGTCTCGATGCAAGTTAACTGCGTAAACAAGGAAATTTCAAAAATTTTAACACTTATATAATTCATTGTAAGATGAAGCAGTGAATATTGCTATCTTTAATATTTTCGAAATAACGGAAGTTGCATAGTACAGAAACTTGTGTCGACAATACTTTTTCCTTCAGATGGGGTAGCTTCAAAGATCTTTAAGAAAATTAACTCTCAGATTTCAAAGATATTCAAAATAATGATTATTATTTTATTCTTCATGTAAATTAAGAAAATATATAAGACTTTGCAGTAAATTTATCTTTACCCGGTGATGGTACGGAAGCAGTTCCCTTGGATCCTTTCTTCTTCGAGCCCGCCTCAACCTGATTGATGATAGGCTGCGGATCCACACCACCGCGATCAAAGTGGCACTCGAACGCCAACAAATGCTTCGTGTAATGTTTGCGTAGGGTATAAGCCGCGCTACTGCTCGCACCAATGCCCAACAGACCGGCGATATCCTTCCAGGTTTTATTTTTCGTTACCTAAAGGAAGAAACTCACTTTCTTCACTACGCTCGCGCCAAGTTGGTGACTTCACGTCGAATTTCACACAGATAAAAATAAATCTGCATGACCAAAAGAAAAAGAAAACGCAGAACGTAAGACGAAAGGCATCGGCCGGCTTTGGCGCGAGATACCACTCTCAAAGATGATATCGGCACGGAATGGCGTAATCTCTAAACGCATGCAAATACAAAAAAAAAAAGAAAAACAAAATATATGAGTGAAATATACAGAGAACAATCGGAACGAATTACCGTTATTACATTTTGACATTAAAAGTTTATCTTCGTTGTGACTATTAGAATAATTCCATATAGCACCAAGGTTTGTAGGTCAGGATGTTTCCATACTCGTTGAACGACTACTTTAAGAAAAGATATGTTAAACCCTTTTTTTCTTTTTTATGTTTTACACAGTACACGAGAAAGGGAATACTAGTGTAGCACAAAAGTAGTACGATGTATATATATATAAAAATATATATATGTATAACTATATATGTATCATGCATAATTCAGCATAGAAAAATTCAGCAAGTAAAATAAAGCGTGTTTTGAAGTGTGTCAGACAAATTGTCGATCAAGAGAGCTTCATTGTACTCGACCTCAGAGGTACTTGCGAAAATTCGTATCGTCGAGTACTGTTTGACAACAGAGTGATCGACAAAGGACACCCCAAACATGTGTGTAAAGGCATATATAAGGAATGCAAAAAACACATACAACAATATTGAAACAATAGAACTACGTAAGACACCGAGGGCTAGATGGAACTACACTGCACCTTGCATACCTCCATGAAGCCCCCCCTCTCCTTCACGTAGATGTATAGCCGAAATAGATCGAGGGGGTTCTTGGAGATGGTGGGACAGCTGGTGATCGGTGTTCTTCGCTCGTCCATGAAAGTGACCAATTTGTCCAACCAAGTTCTTCGTTCCATCGAGTCATCCATTTCGTATAATTTTGCCAGGCTATCTGGCTTCTGAAAATCGCACAATTATGCATCGTTTTAGTACACCGTCATATCATATGTGAAACTTCATAAACATATAGATTCAATAAGAATATATTATATACATATTACCGATCTAAACATACCAGAACATAGAATGATTATCGTTGCGAAGCTGCGGACGTAATCGCGGTCTATATCTAACATGCATAGACACATTTTTTTCAATACTTATAGTGTACATCTTTTCCCACTTATTCAATGTTCTAATCAACACCAGCCGCTAATGTGTCCTTCATTACCATTAGTGAGATATATTTACACCAGGTAAATCGGTAGATTGTAACACGAAATGTCATTATTCTTAGAGAATACAAGTCTTCCCCCTTCAAAGTGCGGTTCAAAGAAGTTTCCATTTAACAAATATAATATTAACTAGGACGTAATGGGACAGCGTGATGCATAGCACGCAGCTTGGTAATTCAATGCATGCTGATGATAAGTAAATGTTCTGCTGTTATGCAAATAATGGATGTTAAAAATTAGTGTTAAAAATCAATTCGAAATTATAAAATACGTAAAGTATTGGGTGTGCAAAAAAAATTTAAATCTTATATATATATATATATATATATATATATATATATTTTCTTAATAAATTGCATTTACGTATTGTATCGTTTCATGTTACAATTTTTAGCGATATTTTGTGTTATTTTTTATTGTATAAAATTATATTGCTTATTGCACTGCATATTGCATTATATTTTTCTTATAATCTTGCAAAAGTAAATTATGGCAAAGTATTTAACTCATGTTAAATTAGTTTATACATTGTTACAATATTCTGTTCAATCTAAAATATTAATCAACATCAATGAATGACTTTAAAATATCATTCAAAAAAAGAAGTGTATAAAAGACAATATGAATCAAGAGTAACGTAGTTTTAGATTTGTAACTTTCATAGGTATTATAAGCTATTGTATTATTACTATTATGTGTATGTGCCAAGCAAAATAAAAAAGGTTAGTACGGAGTAAAAGCCTAAAGCGTAGAGTGCAAAGGGGAGTTAGCATTTTGACGATATAGCAAATATTTGTAGTGAAAAAACAATAACCTTAGATCTGTACGGGTCTTGAGGCACATGACTGTTAAACACCTGTAAAATATTAAAATATTGAAGATTCAAGCAATGATATCTCAACTTTATCTGAAGTGCTCAGTTAACTGTCATTTTAGTACATCAGAATATATCATATCATTTGAGACTGCTAGCATACGCGCGCATATTTATGTGTGTCATGTGTGTATAACCTCATTGATATGTGTAGATGTGTAGTGATTTAGAAGTTGAAATTGAGATACGTACAGGACTAGCAGGAGTACGTGGCCAACCAGGACTGTTCATGTCAGAATATT
The DNA here is from genome assembly GCF_010583005.1 of Odontomachus brunneus. Taxonomy (NCBI): domain Eukaryota; kingdom Metazoa; phylum Arthropoda; class Insecta; order Hymenoptera; family Formicidae; genus Odontomachus; species Odontomachus brunneus. Next base: position 564,788 of record NW_022639554.1, on the reverse strand, counting down.
CCTCGTGAATTGAATTAATGCTAGCAGCACCAGGAGACGGGACTGTACTCTGCGGTGTTGCGGGATGGCTATGATATCCTCCCATCATTTCTTTCCGCACTTTTGGCGTAAATGCTGGATCTTCACCAGAAGCTGTTTAGAACATACACTCATTTACGATTAATTGTATATGCCCGAAACAATGGTAAAAGCTTTATCGTGCTGATCTTAACGTATTCGCTACCACAATTTACTTGGGGAATCCTCCTGACCATCTCGTATTTTTTTTTCCATAATTGTATAAAACAAACTTACGTCCATTTTATTTATACCTCTCTATCAATGTTGACTAAACTTCAACCCAAGTTTGAACTCTTCAGACAAAGGTTTAAATTCAGATTAACGTTTAATTGAGAAAGTTGGTAGAAATTGACATTATTTATGGACACAGAAAATTATTGCTTTCATATATGTGACGCTAATAACGAACGAGTTAAGATACATGATTGTGAGAAACTATACTAACCGGCTGATGCGTTAGACAACGTTGACTGTTGTGAGCCTTCATCCAGAGACGTGCCGTCTGGACCTGTCGTTATTACAGACGTGACAGTACCGCTTGAAGTAGATATGACATTTATAGCTGACGTACCTACGCACAAAATACAATTTCGTTAATCATTCGCGTAAGAAGACAATAAATAACAAAAAGAAGATACCATGATGAAAAATACTTCCGCACCTGAAGCGGTAGTAGTTATGCCACTGTCGTTGGAAGTCTCAGCTGTGAGATCTGCGGAATTGTGGCTAGTTGGCGTCGGTGCTGAAGCAGGATGTGAATTTGGTGTGGTACTCGGTGGTGGCATCGGGCTACCCTCATGATTGAGAGGCGGTGTGGCTGCCGGGGTATGCAAGTGCGGCACCGCTGAACTGGTAGGTGGCGGTTGGTTGCTTATGTGATTGGGAGACGGCGGTGGTGGGCCCATGGAGCTCGCTGGCGGCCCCATATTACCGATAACGGGCACCCCTGGAGCACCCGGCGGTACCATACCTGCCGCACCACTGGTACCGTAAACTTGCGGTGGTCCCGGGCTGGGTGGCATCCCCGGTGGCACGCTGTTGAACCCCATTTTATGCTGAAAGACAATAGAGATACATTAGCATCTACTGACCTGATACAAATCCAACGGATATTACGCTACTAATTAAGGCTGACAATTACCGTGTATGGTGGGTATTGTACCAGATTATTAGGTCTGTTGGGAGGCTGATACTGGTTGTTAGGTGGTGGTTGTGAGTTGGTCGGTGTCGGATATCCTTGCGAAAACTGCATATGAGGACGTGGAGGTGGATACGTAGATTGCGCATGATAACCCCCAGGCTGGCCGCCAGCGGTTCCCCCGGCTGCATACCCCATGCCACCACCCATGGGGCTGATGCCACCAAGAGATGTCGAGCCGGGTCCTGGTTGCACCACGCCAGGACCGCTGCTGTTCATTTTGTAGCTGTGCATGTGTGGTGAAGGACCCAATGGCTGCTGGTAGGCTCCTGAAACCGACGAACGTTTTTAGTGGTCTTCAGCGTGATAATTCACAACGCAAAACCAGGAAGAAGTTTCGTGAGAATAAACAATGACAGTGGAAGGAACAAAAGTATGTACCTTGAGTGGTCATAGGAGAGTGACTCATGCGTGCTGGTCCACTACCATCCGACTGACTACTCGACGGACGAGGAGGCATCTGAACGTTTTGTTGGCCTGCACATTAGGAAAGTACTTTTTAGATACATACTCAGGTACACACCAATACAATGCGAACAGAAGAGGAAAGTGAAAGACAAAGTATTACAGCACACAAATTACATTTAAATTTCACTGTTGCAAATGCCAATTATTTACGTAACCACATTAAATACAATATACAGAATATCCCAGAGATCTACTAAGCTATCCATTCTAACAAATTAAAAACTTATCAAGAGACAAACTACCAAAACAGTGTTTCCATAACTCTGGGACATTCTGCATAAGCTAATCTGCAATTACAAGTTTTGTTACTAAGTACAAATGCGAGTGAGAAAAGAGACAGACGTAAAAAAGACCGACCAACAGCAGGGGACATCGAGCGAGAACCTGTGGATCCTGTAGGTGACGGGGTAGGTCTCATCCCCTGAGAATTTGGTGTCCCTGGGCAAGCTGGTCCATTCGAACTGTCGTTACTATTCTGTCCTGATAACTCCTGCAACACAAACAGAATCACAGGATGAGACTTGGCACTATTAGAATTTGTCACAAATTAGATTTAAATGATAGACCTTATACCTAGATTGGCAATGTTAGTAGTAGCAGCTGATTTATTATTACTCAAGTGAAATAATTTAGATTCTTTTGAAATATCTCTTTACTTATAACCTGTCTAGATGTTTTTCTATAGAAGATGTTTTTCTAGAATTATTTTCTATATACAAAAGGAAAAAGTAATAGCAATTACGAACATTCTTTTGCATTAAACTATTATTCAAAGTGTCTGTCAAAGTAACCAACATTGGCAATCTAGGATCAAGTGTGATCAGGTTTCAACACATACAGTACGATCTCAAATTCACAACTGTATCACTGTTAATTTTGCCAAGATAATACGGTACAGTAAGTCTGAATAATGAATGAAGATATCAATTTTGATAAACTGCACAGCTGACAAACGTGCTCACATTTTACAAACACAACTCTCGGACAAGTACTCCGAATTCATACATCGTACTGTTAATCTACAATCATTCGTCACAATATTTTGAAGTAGGTCAGTTCACGGGCAGAAGTTCGCTCAAAGAACAGACACGGAAAAAAATTCAAATCGTCGATGTGACACAACGACACAGTTCAAAACACGAGAGACATCAGGCATGAGCGATTCACGCGATCGCAATCCGCGTCGTCCAGCCAGTCAGATAATCTCGCGGAAAGCCACGAGAGTCACACACTTTGAGTCCTCTGATCACCACTGGCGCTTTATCGCGCGCGCGAAGGCTTCTCACGAGGAACGCGAGTCCACGTCGTATTCATTGTTACACTGGTCGCAGCAGCAGCAATCGCACGGCCAATTGTTAGCGCGAGGCGCGCCGCCTTCGTGGCCAGCACGACGACGGACGGACGCGGACGGGCGTGCTCGGCGTTCGGCAGAGCGGAGACTCGCAATCGCGTGTTTCTTGCCTCAAAAATCAATCGACGCCGATACGACGACGACGGCCGTTCGAAGCAGTGCGAGCCTACCAGCAACAGCAGCGGTGTCGCCCATATTATTCGAGTCTCGCGCGCGCGACGGTTAATATCACCAAGTTCCTCTGTAATGTCACCCACAATCCCGTGTACTGCCTACGAGCGGGAGAAGGCGAAACGTTGCGTCTTCGTCGCCGTCGTTGCCGCCGTTGTCGTCATCGCCCCGTGCTCGCCGTCGCCGTCGTCGCGATGACGGCACGCGGCGTCGTTCCACTCGACCAGTCAGTTCGCGAAACACACAACACCATGTACCCCCGGTCGAAATCACGTATGCATGTGCCCGCGTGTATACGCACTTGGTACGAATCGTCCGTCACAACGATGCATTGCAACGAGCGGCTGCTCTCTGCCCGTGTGCCCGTGTACAAATACACGTCCGTGTAAATGCGCGTTGTGTACACGCTCGTGTGTGTGTATGTGTGTGTATGTAAGGAGAAGGGGAGTAGAGGGAGGAGGAAAGAGAGCGGAACAGAGACGAAGATAGGAGGCATAGAACTCGAGAGAGAGAGAAAGACAGAGGTTAGAGTAGGGATAGAGAGCGAGAGAACGGAAGAGGGAGAGAGTGAGCGCGCGCGAGAGAGAGAAAGAGAGGGGGTTAAATGAGAGGGAACGAGAACGAGGGACAGAGAAAGAGGAGAGAGA